>NW_026590389.1:0-3392 GCF_907164565.1 Psammomys obesus
TCTGTGTAACATGTATATCCTTGGTGCCTGAGGAGGCCAGAAGAGAGTAATGAGGTCCCCTGGAACTGGAGTTACAGAGGGTTGTGAGAGGCTATGTGGTTGCTGGGAATTAAACCCTGGTCTTCTGAATAGTAGCCAGTGCTCTTAACTACTGAGCCGTTTCTCCAGCCCCACTGGGAAGTATTTCTTCAAACTATTATTAAACTAATAGTAAGCTGAAAACAATATTAAAATATAATAAAAACTATGACAATACATCACACATAGGGCAAAGTTATTAATACGTGTACATTTACATATAAATGTGTATGTTTATGTTCAGTAGTGATATTCAATCTTAACATGAAGCTAGGTTTCAAATTTTTAGAAAGGAACCATTTGAGAAAGCCAAATTGGAGAGGTATGTGGGAAAGTGGTGATTTACCACTTTGTGTGGAGGTTTTTCAGTATTTTAACATCAAGCATGGCTGTGCTTGTGCACACAGACTGAATTTTACCCTGTGTATGTATCCCTGTGTACTGGGCGACAGACAATGAAATATGTGATTCTTAATCTATGGTTTATGGCTAGAAATTCTAAAAAATGTAGATTTAAGGGGCAGATTCTTCCTTGAACCCAACAGTGGATTTAAAAATAATTCAGTTGTTGGAGCACAGCACTGTCATGGGAAAATAAACCATTCTAACTGTCCATTGTAACCTGGGCTACACTACACACTTTCAGCATTTTCTAAAAGGGAAAATGACCAGATTCTGCCTTCTTTGGTATTATCTCAAGAGTTATACTTCTGATTTCTGTTAGAAATTAATTTATTATCCCAGGAGCAGAAAGACACACATGGTATATACTCACTTATATAGTCCTATAAGATAGGATAAATATAATAAAATATGTGCACCTAAAGAAGATAAACAAGAAAGAGGACCCAGGGTATGATGATCAATCCTCACTTAGAAAGACAAATGGGATGGACATGGGAAGCAGGAGAAAACAATTAACAGGACAGGAGCCTACCACAGAGGGGCTCTGAAAGACTCTACCTAGCAGTGTATCAAAGCAGATGTGGAGACTCATAACCAAACCTTCGGCAGAGTGCAGGGAATCACACAATAAAAAGGGGAGTTAATATGACCGGGAGAGGACAGGAACTCCACAAGGACAAAATATATCAGGGCCCCGGGGGGGTCCTCTATGAGACTGTTTCTCCAACCAAGGACCATGTACGGCTATATCCTAGAACCCCTGCTCGAATGTAGCCCTTAGTAGCTCAGTATCCAAGTGAGTTTTCCTAGTAAGGGGAACAGGAACTATTTCTGACATGAACTCAAGGACTGGCTCCTTTACCTCACCCCCACCCCTCAAGGGAGGAACAGCTTTGCTAGGTCACAGAGGAGGACATGACATCCAGTCCTGAAGCTACCTGACAAGATAGGTTCAGATGGAAGGGGAGGAGGACCTCCCCTAGCAGTGGACTTGGAAATGGGGAGGGAGGAGATGAGGGAGGGAGGATGGGATTGGGAGGGAATGAGGAAGGGGGCTACGGATGGGATACAAAGTAAATAACCTGTGGTTAATACAAAAAAATAAAAATATATATAAAAATAAAAAATATATAAAATATAAAATAAAAAATATATAAAATAAAAATAAAAAATCATAAAAAATAAATCAATATTTCTTTTAGTTAATAGAGACAGAGTGTAAGCTGCTTAGATAGATAACTTGTTCTGGTTTAATGCCCTAATTTTTATTAGGATTCCTTCCACTTGGCTTAGTACAAAAAGGTTGGCGAATTTTCCTCTACTGGCTAAAACCTGTCCTTTAGGGGTGAATTTTTTTCTGCAGCAAAGCAACAATCATGCATGTATATTTTATCTATACCTCCAAGCATGAAATGCAGAAGATGGACAGCTTCACAGAGTTAAGAAGATTAAAATCACTTACTGTTCTTTGTCCTTTAGGGAAAATGTTAACTCTTGGCTTACAAACAATGTATAGAAATGAGTTTACTTTTCACCTATATAATTCTAGATTCACTTTACTGGAGAAAGGTACAGTGGCAAAGGTAAAGGGATCTTCTAATTACTTTATATAAACCCCCTCCCAAAATTCACATAGAAAAAACATAAGAGGCTGAAATAACTATTATGGGGGCGCGTGTTTTCACTCTTTTCAAGAGGAAGGTAATCTCAGAATTGTATTTTTCAAAATAAACTCCTCAATGTGAGTAAAGTTACAAGACAATGTACTGTGAAATGATTTTATGCCCATCCAAATAATGCTATCAGGATTGAACCCTACAATCAAAAATATTACATATTTTAAATATTTATTATTATTAAGATGTTCAAATCTAAATCTCAGGAATATGACAGAACAATTAAAAATAGAAAAGCCTTTACAATAAACATAATAATGTATAAACTCTTGCATTAACTAACTTGCTAACACATTCGTGATTCAAATATATAGTAGACATTACCTTTCTCCTCTCATTTTGCTTTATTAAGAAACATCAGTTGAAAAAAAAAAACTGTTTGTTGCTCTAGGATAACAAATGACAAAGATTGGCACTTCATTAGCGGTTACTTGTGTATTACTTACAAATCCAGTGGGTAGAAGAAAAACACCAAGTATTTCCCAATGTAGTCAGTCAGTCTGAGCTCCTTGAATTCTCCATTTATCACAGCTGTTCCTTCCCAATAAGGTGCTGGCTTGGAAACTAAAAAATACAAACAATGTTCTATATCACTGAGAAAATTGCTGGAATGGCAAAGGTCAGCTTTAGAAAAACACTAAAAATTGTGGCTTCTAAATCTTTGGACTTCACTGGCAGTCTGGAAGCTTACAGACTTCTAAGAACTGAGAACAAGAACTTCCTTTCAGAGAATATGTACAATACATAGAATCAGGGCACTGATTACACTGAAATGTAAATATAAGCATTTAAAAATTCCCTTGTGTTCATTCACTATGCCTTCATTGTGCAAGATGTGGGAGTGATCCTATAACTCTGTAAAATAACATTGTCAAGTATTCTGTAATAGCTCTCGTTCAGCATGAAAGTCTCTGTGACCTTATAGGCAACAGGCAAGTACTTCTGGAGTGAGTGTGAGTTCATGTCCATATCTGTACTAGAAGGAAAAACTAAATTTCAGCTGGATGTTAGTGAAAATACTTTTTATAAAGAATTTTTCATAGTTACTATAATTATTAACATACATTTATTGACAAAAATGCGAAAAATGTTTCTGCTTATGCCCACAAAGTCTTACACCTTATCCCTGCACTAAACCCTACTGGATATTTCACAAAGTGCCTTGTAACAATGTCTCATGTTTGATGTCCTTCAAGGATGGACTGTGATGTGAAACATGTAAGTGAAATAAAC
>NW_026590390.1:0-1549 GCF_907164565.1 Psammomys obesus
TTTTTCTAAAATCAGTATCATTGTAACTCAAAGCCTTTAAAAGAAAATCAAGCAAAGAGACAAGCAAATTTTAAGTTTTGGGTCAGTTGTGCCAATTTAGGTTGTAACAAGCAAAGCCCAGTTGGTTATATTTTGGAATTTAGTTGTTACAGTGATTCTGCGGAACCTACCAGAAAGAGCTGACAAGTATCATGCAGCCAGAGAGCTTTGCATTTTAGCTGCTATTAATCTAATTTTTATTAGGAAGAGAGCCCTTTCTATTGTCTGTAACTTAGTAGTCCAATCCTTGGCTTTTGCCCCATTTTCTCCTTGAAAAGAAGAAAAGGAGAACACATGGAGAAGAGCCATCACCATTAAACATATTGGAACCAGATCCATGACTATGACAACCAAAACAAAGCCAAAGGGATTAAAATACCCTCTGCAATGGCATTTTTTATTTTCGAAGCAGATTTAGGACAAGCTCTGTCTAGAGGTCTGTCTGCCTCCAGGTCCTTTCTTCCCAGCCATGGCTGCTGTACTTGCTCTGAGCTGCTCTGAGGCAGCCACAGTATAAGGAAGCCATGTTTGTGTACCTGTGCTTTTGGACTGTAGCAGCAGCCAGGTGTGTTATGTCTGCCCAACAGTAGGCTGTCTTTTGCTCCTGAGCCTGGTTAAGAGTCTCTCTTAAAGAGACAGTAATTGACATGGGAGTGTTTAGGTTTTAGTTTTGGGTTGTATCGCTCAGAGCTTATTCCCCCCCACCAAATTATGTTGAAGAATGATTTAAAGGCTGTGGATACTTAAATTAGTTTGGCACCATTTGTTGTAGGTTCTTCATATTTATTCCTGATTTATCTTTTAGTTAAAGAACAGTTATTCCTAAACCAGCAGAATACCCAAATCACCGCACAGAAACTGGGATTTGTTTAATTAACCTGGAGCACAATGCTGGGCAATAGTTACTCCATCCTAAACCTCCAAACCCGTATAGTTTACTACCATTCAGATTTTATCCATTATACTTGTTTTTAGTCGTATCTTAGGTCTGGTTCATCTTTCCTTCTGGTCCAAGAGCCTCCTCAGGTTTTCAAGTCTTGGACTGCTGATCTCTCTCTCCTCTCTTGCTCCCCCTCCCCCACCCAGGATTTCCCACCCTAATCTCTTAATTGCACAGCACTGGCTGGTTGTTTAATTGACAATTACAGAGAACAATGGTGGCATGTTTACACAAACTTGAGACAGGTGATGCTTAGAAGAAGCATCACAATGCATTGTCCAGATTGAAACCAGATAGTGGGGCAGAGAAATCAGCATTTGAATTTTCACAAGAATATTATACCAACAGAATACTACTCAGTTCAAAAACAAAGACATCTTGCGATCCATAGGGAAATGGATAGAACTAGAGAAGAGTGAGTTAACCTAGACCTGGGAAGACATGTATAGTACATCCTCACTTATAAGTGAGTATAAGCCATAATGTATTGGATAACGATGCTAAGACCCACAGATCCAAAGAAGTGAAGGAGCTTCCAATGGAGGATGTTTAAATCTCAGGCAGAAGAGG
>NW_026590391.1:0-10716 GCF_907164565.1 Psammomys obesus
TCCCACATACAATCACATAGACAAATGATCAGATATATAAACCTGTATATATTTATTCACATATTCCATGGATGATGCTAAAGGAGCACCTTACAGGCAGCAATTGACATACACTCATGTAACATGTACAAAAACAGACATATTTCATGCAATCACATCAATACACATATTTACATATTTACAACTCATGGATGAAAGAACTTCCAGGGGGATTCAGTCCTGCTTATGGCCTGGTCTTAGCATTTTTATCTGAGAAAAAGGAGTAAATTCATAGTCAAAAAGGTAATTGATTACAGATAAAGAGGAATTAAAAAAATGTAACAGGTTACATGTATTTTCATTAAAACTAAATATTTTGTATTTGTGTATTCATTATGGAATTTCATGGCGAGTTCAGAATGACAAAGGTTGACAGGGGTTAAAGGTTAACAGGGTCCAAGAGATTACAAGAAGATATATGTCTGCTCAATTAGGACTGACCTGGCTACACATTCTCCAGGTATCTCTTAGTTTGTAGTGAGTTCAGGACCAAAATTTTATCTGTCTTTCATTCCAAGATACAAATTGATTTAGACTGACAGTATTTTATGCCATAAGCTGACAAGGCATAAGGAATTACAGTGAAACAATTTGTATATATTGACATCAATTTTGTATTTAATTTAGTCATTTCTTGGTTGCCCCATTATTATTTGCATTTTTGGAAGAGTAAACTTGCCTATATTTATGGTGTATACAAGAATGAATGGAGCTATCCCTAGAGTGAGAGCTCTATTTATTTATTCATTTACTTATTTTTTATTTCTTTATTTAATTTTTATTTTTAGTTACAATTTGTTAACTCTGTGTCCCAGCTGTATCCCGCTCCCTCATTCCCTCCCCCTCCCCAACTGCCTCCCTGGTCTCCTCCCTGCCCCTTTCCAAGTCCACTGATAGGGGAGGACCTCCTCCCCTTTCATTTGACCCTGTTTTATCAGGTATCTTCAAGGCTGGCTGCAAAGTCCTCCTCTGTGGCCTAACAGGACTGCTCCTCCCCTGGGGGGTGGGGGAGGACAAAGAGCCTGCCTTTGAGATCCTGTTAGAAACAGTCCTTGTTCTTCTTGCTTCGGAAAACTACTTGGTTACTGAGCTACCATGGGCCATATCCCAGCAGAAGTTCTATGTTATATCCATAGATGGTCCTTGGTTGAGTGTCAGTCTCAGAAAAGGCCCTGTGCCCGGATATATTTGGTACTTGTAGAGCTCCTATCCTTTCCATATCATACTAACTCCCCTTCTTTCATATGATTCCCTGCACTCTGCCATGGTTTGGTTATGAGTCTTAGTGTCTGCTTTGAAACTCTGCTAGGTAAAGTCTTTCAGATGCCTTTTGCGGTAGACTCCTGTCATACATTCAATGCACATCCAATTTGTCTTTCTAAATGAGGATTGATCATCTTCACCCATGTCCACTTACTTGATTATCTTCTTTAGGTGTGTAGATTTCATTATGTTTATCATATCTTGTAGGTCTATATAAGTGAGTATATACCAAGTTTGTCTTTCTCCTTCTGGGATACTTCACTCAGAATGATCTTTTCTAGATCCCACCACTTGCCAGCAAATTTCATGATTTCCTCCCTTTTGATTGCTGAGTAGTATTCCATTGTGTAAAAATACCACAATTTCTGTATCCATTCCTCTGTTGATGGACATCTGTGTTGTTTCCAAGTTCTGGCTATTACAAATAAAGCTGCTACAAACATGGTTGAACAAATGTCCTTGTTGTGTACTTGAGCAAATTTTGGGTATATACCTAGGAGTTGTATAGCTGGGTCTTGAGGTAGCACTACTCCTAATTGAGAAGGCACCAGATTGACTTCCAAAGTGGTTGTACCAGTTTACATTCCCACCAGCAATGGAGGAGGGTTCCCTTTTCTCCACAACCTCTCCAGCATGTGTTATCACTTGAGTTTTTCATCTTGGCAATTCTGATGTGTGTAAGGTGAAATCTCAGGGTCGTTTTGATTTGCATTTCCCTAATGGCTAATGAGGTTGAGCATTTCTTTAAGTGTTCCTCTGCCATTCAATATTCCTCTGTCGAGAATTCTCTGTTTAACACTCTTCCCCATTTTTTAATGGGATTACACTTGGTTTGTTGCTTTTCTACTTCCTTAGTTCTTTATGTATACTGGATATTAGCCCTCTGTCAGATAAAAGGTTGATGAAGATTCTTTCCCAATCTGTAGGCAGTCGTTTTGTTTTGATGAGTGTCTTTTGCTTTACAGAAGCTTTTCAGTTTCATGAAGTCCCAATTATTGATTGTTGCTCTTAGAGCCTGTGCTGTTGGTGTTCTGTTCAGGAAGTTGTCTCCTGTGCCAATGAGTTCCAGGCTGTTCCCCACTTTTTTTTTTCCAACTGATTTAGAGTATCTGGTTTTATGTTGAGGTCCTTGATCCACGTTGACTTTAGTTTTGTGCAGGGTGATAAATATGGATCTATTTTCATTTTTCTGCATGTAGACATCCAGTTGGTCCAACACCATTTATTGAAGATGCTGTCTTTTTTCCATTGAATGGATTTGGCTTCTTTGTCAAATATCGAGTATTCATAGGTGTGTGGGTATATTTCTGGGTCTTCTATACGGTTCCATTGATCCTCCTTTCTGTTTCTATGCCAATACCATGCAGTTTGTATTACTGTTGCCCTGTAGTACAGCTTGAGATCGGGGATAGAGATACCTCCAGATGATCTGTTGTTGTGCAGGATTGTTTTGGAGATTCTGGGTTTTTTGTTTCTCCATATGAAGCTAAGAATCTTTTTTTCAAGGTCTGTAAAGAATTGAGTTGGTATTTTGATGGGAATTGCATAGATCTTTCCATCTTCTGAGATCTTCAATTTCTTTCTTCAGAGACTTGAAGTTTTTCTCAAACAGGTCTTTCACTTGCTTGGTTAGAGTCACACCAAGGTACTTTATGTTATTAGTGGCTATTGTGAAGGGTGTTGTTTCCCTAATTTCTTTCTCGGCCCTTTTGTCTTTGGTATACAGGAGGGCTTCTGATTTTTTTGAGTTGATTTTGTATCCTGCCACTTTGCTGAAGGTGTTTATCAGCTGAATGAGTTCTCTGGTTGAATTTTTGGGGTCGCTCATGTATACTATCATATCATCTGCAAATAGTGACACTTTGACCTCTTCTTTTCTGATTTGTATCCCCTTGATCTCTAGTTATCTTGTTGCTCTGGCTAGGACTTCAAGTACTATGTTGAAGAGGTATGGAGACAGTGGACAGCCTTGTCTTGTCCCTGATTTCAATGTGATTGATTTAAGTTTCTCTCCATTGAGTTTGATGTTGGCTACAGGCTTGCTGTATATTGCCTTTACTATCTTTAGGTATGTGCCTTTTATTCCTGATCTCTCCAAGACTTTAAACATGAATGGGTGTTGGACTTTGTCAAATGCTTTTTCGGCATCTCAGGAGATGATCATGTGGTTTTTCTCCTTCAGTTTGTTTATGTGGTGGATTACATTGATGGATTTCCATATGTTGAACCACCCTTGCGTGCCTGGGATAAAGCCTACTTGGTCATGGTGGATGATATCTTTGATGTGTTTTTGGATTCGGTTTGCAAGTATTTTATTGAGTATTTTTGCATCAATGTTCATAAGAGAGATAGGTCTGAAGTTCACTTTTTTGTTGGGTCTTTGTGTGGTTTAGATATCAAGGTGACTGTGGCTTCATAAAATGAGTTTGGTAGTGTTCCCTCTGTTTCTATTTTGTGGAATAGTTTGAGGAGAATTGGTGTTAGCACTTCTTTGAAGGTCTTATAGAATTCTGTGCTGAAGCCATCTGGTCCAGGGCTTTTTTTGGAGTGGAGACTGTTAATGACTATTTCAATTTCCTTGGGAGATATAGGGCTATTCAGTCTTTCTACCTGATCTTGACTTAATTTTGGTAGATGGAATCTGTGAAGATATTCTCCATTTCATTTAGATTTTCAGTTTTGTGGCATATAGGCTTTTGTAGTATGACCTAATAATTGTTTGGATTTCCTCAGTGTCTGTAGTTATGTCCCCATTTTTATTTCTGATTTTGCTGATTTGGATAGTTTCTGCTTTTTAGTTAGTTTGGGTAAGGGTTTGTCTATCTTGTTGATTTTCTCAAAGAACCAGCTTTTTCTTTCATTGATTCTTTGAATAATTTTTATTTGTTTGTAATTGATTGATTTCATCCCTGAGTTTCATTATTTCCAGCCGTCTGCTCCTCTTGGGTGTATCTGCTTCTTTTTTTTCTAGGGTGTTCAGTTGGGCCATTAAGTTTTTTGTATGTGATGTTACGAATTTCTTCTTGCATGTACTTAGTGCTATACATTTTCCTCTGAACACTGCTTTCAATGTTTCCCATAAATTTGGGTATGTTGTACCTTCATTTTCATTGAATTCTAGGAAGCCTTTAATTTCTTTATTTCTTCCTTAACCCAGCTGTCATTGAGTAACAAGTTGTTCAGTTTCCATGTGCGTGTAGGCTTTTTGTTGTTTCTGTTATTGATGATGTCCAGCTTTAGTCCATGTTGGTCAGATAGTATATAAGAGATTATTTCAATCCTTTTGTATCTGTTGAGCCTTGCTTTGTGACCCACTATATGGTCTATTTTGGAGAAGGTTCCATGCGGTGCTGAAAAGAAGGTGTACTCTTTTGAGTTTGGGTGAAAAGATCTGTAGACGTCTATTAGGTCCATTTGTTTTAGGGATTCTGTGAGTGCTTTTATTTCCCTTTTTGGTGTCTGTCTGGTTGATCTGTCCCTTGATGAGAGTGGGGTGTTGAAGTCTCCCACTATTAAGGTTTTAGGGTAAATGTATGATTTACGCTTTAATAATGTTTCATTTACGAATGTAGGTGCTCTTGTATTTGGGGCATAGATATTCAAGATTATGATGTCCTCTTCGTGGATTTTTCCTTTGATGAGAATATAGTGGCTCTCCTTATCTTTTTTGATTAACTTTGGATGAAGGTCTATTTTATTAGATATTAGGATTGCTACTCCAGCATGTTTTCTGGAACCATTTGCGAAAACATTTTTTTTTCCAGCCCTTTACTCTGAGGTAGTGTTTATCTTTGTAGCATAGGTGTGTTTCTTGGCTGCAACAGAATGTTGGATCCTGTTTCCGCAACCATTCTGTTAGCCTGTGTCTTTTTATTGGTGAGTTGAGTCCATTGATATTGATAGATAATAGTGACCAATGCATGTTATTTCCTTTTGTAATGGAGTCGATGATCTTACCTTGTTTCATTGCTTGTTTTCTTTTCATTTTTGTTGGGATATTATCTGTATGCCCTGTTTTCTTGGGTCAAGTTGTTTTCGTTGGATTGGAGTTTTCCTTCTAGTATCTTCTGTATGGTTGGTTTGCTGTATAGATATTTCGTAAATTTAGTTTTGTCATGGAATATTTTGTTGTCTCTATCTATATTGATTGAAAGCTTTGTAGGGTATAGTAGTCTGGTTTGACATTTGTGATCTCTTAAAGTCTCCATCATACTTGCCCAGGCCCTACTGGCTTTCATAGTTTCTGATGAGAAGTCCGGTGTGATTCTGATAGGTCTACCTTCATATGTTACTTGGCCTTTTTCCCTGGCTGCTTTTAATATCTTTTCTTTGTTCTGTAGATTTAGTGTTTTGACAATAATGTGATGTGATGTGTTTCTTTTCTGGTCTATTCTATTTGGTGTTCTGTAGGCCTCTTGTATATTTATGGACATCTCTTTCTTTAAGTTGGGAAAATTTTATTCTATAATATTCTTGAAAATATTTTCTGGACCTTGGAGCCTGGAGTCTTCTTTTTCATCAATTCCTATTATTCTTAGATTTTGTCTTTTCATAGCATCCTTGATTTCTTGGATATTTTGTGTTTGGAACTTTTCGATTTAACTTTTTCTTTGAGAGATGTATCAATTTCTGCAAGTGTGTCTTCAGCTCCAGAGATTCTCTCTTCCATCTCTTGTATTCTGTTGGTGATGCTTACTTTTGTGGTTCCTGATCTTTTCTCCAAGTTCTCCAGATCAAGGGTTTTCTCATTTTGTGTTTTCTTTATTGATTCTAATTCTGTTTTCATGCCTTACACCATTTCTTTCATGTGTTTCAATTTGGATTTCTGTCTCTCTATAATGGTCTCTATTTCTTTGTTCATTTCCTTTTTATATGCCACTAATTTTTTCTCTACTTGTGCCTCTATTTGTTTGGCTATGTTTGCCTGTGTTTCTTTAAGGATTTTGTCTATTTCTTCTTTCTTTACCTCCAATTGACTGGCCAACTCTTTGAAAGATTTGTTCATTTCCTCTTTATGAGCCTCAAATAATTGGGCAAGCATGGCTTTAAAGTCATTTTTTTGTGCTTCTGATGAATTGGAGCATCCATCAATTTTGGGGTTTGCTGGTGAAGTCATGATATCCTGATTTATGTTGGAAGTGTTCTTTCGCCTACCCCTGGCCATTGGCTTATTTGAAACCTTTCCTGTCTGATTTTGGATTCTGCAGATCAGACTGGTACTGTCTCTCTCTGGCATCTGGAGAGTTCTTCAGGAAGCTGAGAGAGGTCCTGTGGCCTTAGCGTGTGCTGAGGACTAGCTGTATCTGTGGGAGAAAAGTAAATAGGTGCAAACGGGGCAAGTGCAAGCGTGTGTGTGTGTGTGTGTGTGTGTGTGTGTGTGTGTGTAAGTGTTCATGGACGTGTGTCTCGGACAGAGTGATGGCTAATGAACCCTTGAGTGTGTGGGAGGGGCTCTGCACTGTATATGTTGAAGGCGCTAGTGATAATCGCAGCGCAATTTCTGGCATTAACTGCCTTAACTCCTCAATTAGACCCACAGAGCAGGAACTTCAATGTCCCAAGTGCCCCTCTGTTTCCCAAAGTGGGTATATGGGTGGGAGGGGTTCCATTTCTGGCTTCTGTTTTAGAAGGACCCAGGAACTGGGGATCTGTAGATTCTCAAGGGTGCACTCACTTACAGGCAGGTCACTTGGCAGAGATCGGGGTATCCGGGCTCTCTGCTCTCTGGTTTGGCCCTGCTTCTTTGATGTGCTCCGCCAGTTCCGTGCTGCTGTCACTGCCAGGTTATGAGGTCTTGCTGCAGCTGGAGATTTCAGGGTGGTCATGTCAGTAGGGATCGGGGTAATCAGGCTCTCTGTTCTCTGGTTTGGCCCTGGTTAGTCTTAAAATGGAGGGCTGATGTGCCCCGCCAGCTCAGTGCTGCTCTGCCGCCATGTTAGAAAGTCCCGCTCTAACTGGAGACTGGGTTGCTAATCCAGATGCTTTCTGGGAAGTCCTGGGGTCTCTTCACTGTGCTCTCCAAGCTTGGGAGGGTCAGCGCCTGCTGTGTCTAGCTTGTATGGCATTTCTGCCTGGTTTTGGTGAGTGTATAGCGTATTCTCTGTCACTGTGGTATTGGGTGGGCCGTACCATCAGTGATCACGATCCTGTGGAACTAGTATGGCATCTAGCAGACTCGGGCCCTGGGAGAATGGTGCAGCCACCTCGCGAATCTGGGACTCCGAGACATGCTGGCCTTTGCCACTAATGGGCTTGGAGCTCCGCCTCAGCAGCTGTAGACCCCAGGCAGTTAGGTCTGCACTGAGAAAGACGAGCCAGGTGTGCCGAGGAGGGGGCCTGGGGGAGGGGAGTGCCACGCAATCAAAGGATTGTTTCTCACCTTCCCCAAACAAGTCCCCGGGTGACCCAAGACCAAAGTTTTCACCTCCTGTGATGTTCCCTGTTGTTTAGAAAGCCTCATCATTGTTTTTCTGGGTTAGAAGTCCCTCCACTCACCAACTGAGAAGTTTAGCTCTTCCATAGCTCAGAAACTCTGTGTTCTAGTCACCATCTTGGCTCTGCCCCTCACTTATGTATTCTACTATATCATTTTCATGTAGTGATTCTTTGACATCTTCCTTTCCAATCTGTCTCCTTGAACATGTTCCGTTGTCTTATGGCTCTAGCCTGGAATTTGGTAGAATTGCTTTAACTTTTTTAAAATTTAATTTGATGTAGTCTATAGGCTTGCTCTTCATTGTCTTTATTATATTTATGTTTGAACCTTGTATGCCTGATCTCTACAAGTCTTTTAAGATGAATGGGTGTTAAATTTTGTCAAAGGCATTTTCAGCATCTGATGAGGTGACCATGTGTTTTTTTTTCTATCAGATTATTTATAATGTGAATTAAATTGATGGATTTACATATATTGAACCATCCCTGCATCACTGAGATGGAGGCTAACTCCTCTTGGTGGGCAATATTAATGATGTGTTTTTGGATTCAGTTTCTGAGTATTATATTGAGTATTTTTAGATCGCTTTCATAAACGAGATTTTCTGAAATTCTTTTTTCTGTTGTGTCTTTATTTTATTTAGTTATAGGGTGACTGTGATCCTATAGAATGATTTTGGCAATGTTCCTTCTTTTTCTGTATTTCGTGGAATAGTTTAAGGAGTATTTGTATTAGCTTTTCTTTGAAAGTCTGGCAGAATTCTGTGCAAAAACCTGCTGGCTCAGAGCTTTTTATTTTATTTTGGAGACTTAATGACTGCTTTTTCCTTAGTGTATGTAGGTCTTGTTTATTTTTTTGTTTTGTTTTATTTTGTTTTGTGGTGTTTGTTCTTCTTTTTGTTTTTGAAGTCATTTCCTTTTTGTAGTCCTGACTGTCCTGTAAGTAGATATGTAGACCAGGCAGGGCTCAACTTAGAGATCCACTTTAAAGTGTCTCTAGAGTGCTGGGATTAGTTGTGGGCCCACATGCCTGGCCTTTTTGTTTCTTTGTTATATTATTATGTGATAGGCCTGGAATGTGCATATTGTATATGTCAAACATATGCTCTTCATTAGGATATTAATACTGTTTGAACTCTGAATCATATGATTGCTTGTTTTAAAATTTTTTAACGAATATGACTATTTTGCCTGTTTATGTGAATAAATATCTCATGTGTGCCTGGTCCTCACAAGACTCAGAACTCTTGAACTTAGAATAATAGATAGGTGTGAGCCCCTATGTGTTGGGTCAAGGTAAGCCTTTAAGAAGCCCATAGGGAACGGCAAGTAAAGCTTCAGGAACACCTGTTTCTCCTTGAAAGGTTCTGATCCAATGCACACTGTTGCTTTACTAGTGACTCCTAGCACACTAGTGAAGTCTCAAAGGGATCCAAGGCTAGTATGGTGCTGCTTCCTCCTTCTTTATGGAAATCTAAACCACAAAACTAAGTCATGGTGTGGCAACTCTCACATTCCTTACAGTTGCACCAACCTGATTGATTGTTACTAGTACTTGAGGCTAGTATGGTATGGTCTGATTGGGCTTTCAGTCATTTAAAGGCTGTACCACTGGATAACAAAGTTTGATCTGCACCTTTGAATGTTGTCTCTGGAGTTTGATTATCAGGTTTCTGTGTGGACCCTGTCACCCCTAACCCACCTACCCCATGGTACCTGATCCCCATCTATGTAAGTACCAGCAATCAGGCCCAAATATCTGCAAGACCAACAAGATCTCTTCACTGCTGAGCCATCTCTCATGTCCTATGTTGCCTATTTCATTTATTTATTTATTCATTCATTTTTTATTTCTAATAATTTAAATTTGTGTGCATTGATGTGAGGATGTCAGATTGATTGAATTGGAGTTACAGATAGCTATGAGCAGTCATGTGGGTGCTAGGAATTGAACCCATGTCCTCTGGAAGAACAGATAGTGTTCTTAACCACTGAGCCATACCTCCATCCCCCATGTTGCCTATTTATGATCAACATTTACATTGCTAATATTTGCATCTGTCCTTTTGTAATTGTTCAAGCATTCATTTCATTTTAGCAAGATCGTATTAATGTTACAATTTAAAGTGAGGCACTTCAGGTTTCTAGACATGTATACAGAACTGAATAGAATATATAATTCTTTGTAGAAACTTGAGAATGATTTCTCAGTTCTTTCTATCTTTTTAGTTTGATTGATTTTTGCAGATTATTCAGGTTCTTATTATGTACCACTGACTGTTCTGGAATTTACTGCAGAGAGCAAGATAGCATCCAGTTCTATGAGGTACACCAGCCTTTGTCTCCTGAGTGATTTTGGAATTAAAGGCATCAGAAAATACACCCAGTTTGCCCATTGTTGTTATTGTCAGGAATCTTTTATACTACTTCTCTCATATGGGCTCAGTACTATTGATATGTTTACTCTCTCTATCTCTGTCTGTTAATTGGCATTTCTCTTGCAAATCTATATCCTAATTAAAGGATGCAAAAATTAGAAAGGTAACTTTCACTATTCAGTTTCCTCCTAAAAGGAGTTGGTTATTACATTAGAACTTGTGTATCAGAAATAAATAGAAGAAACACCAGAATTCTTTGAAAATATTGTAAATGAAGTATATATTTCCAGTATTCTAAGTATCATGCTTTCTGATGTACATGTGCATGGATATTTTAGAGTGCATTGACCTACAATGATTTGCGTGTGAACTTCACTCGAGACGAGTGGGCTTTGCTGGATCCTTCCCAGAGGAGTCTCTACAAAGAGGTGATGCTGGAGACCTACAGGAACCTCACTGCTATAGGTATGACAGTGAATTTTCTTTACTTTTTAAAATATGGGAGACTCTTTATTCATTTTTTATCCACTTCTGTAATTTTTCTTGAGGATGAAGAAGGATGAGGTGAATGGTTCTTTGAGCATACATCATGATCTAAATT
>NW_026590392.1:0-3008 GCF_907164565.1 Psammomys obesus
GTTTTACCAGTGAAGACTCATTTCATTAGTTTCTCACTATATACTCCTTTTGGTTGTGTTTACTTCTTTTTGTTCTAGAGTATTTAGGTATTCTGTTAAGTTGCTAGTAAGAGATCTCTCTGATTTTTTTTTCTGTATGCACTTAGTGCTATGAACTGTCTTCTGGTCAATACATCCATTGTGTACTATGAGTTTTGATATGTTGTGTGTTCATTTCATTGATGTCTAGAATGTCTTTAATTTCTTTCTTTATTTTAATCTTGACCCATTTTATATTCAGTAGAGAGTTGTTCAGTTTCCATGAGCTTGTAAGTTTTCTGTTGTTTCTGTTATTGATGTGTCCCGCTTTAATCCATAGTGGTCTGATAGAATGCAGGAGTTTATTTCAAATTTCTTATATCTTTTGAGACTTCCCCTCTTCAAGTATATCATCAAATTTGAGAACAGTTTATGAGTTGCTGAGAAAAGGGAATAATATTTTGTGTTTGGCTGGAATGTTCTGTTAACATCATTTGGGTGTATTTAGTTCTTGATGTTAGCTGGAGCATTTCTCTGTTCAGTTTCGGCATGAGGACCTATCCATTGGTGAGAGTGATATATTGAATTCTTTCCCTATCAGTTTATGAGGGCCAGGGTGTGAAGTAAGCTGCAGAAGTATTTCTTTTACAACTTGGGTGCTCTTATGTTTAGGGAATAGATGTTAAGTATTGAAATATTATCTTGCTAAATTTTTTTAATATGTCCTGTCCTTTGCCATCTTTTGATTAGATTTTGTTTGAAGTCTGTTTCATTAGATAGTAAAACTGCTACACAAGCTTGATACTTCAGTCTACTTACATGGAATATATTTTTCCAACCCTTTGCCTTGATATGATGTCTATCCTTGATGTGGAGCTATGTTTCTTGTATGCAGAAGGGTGGATTCTGTTTTATCATTCATTTGTTAACCTGTGTCTTTTTATTGGTAAATTTGGGTCAATGGCATTAAGAGATATCAACAGTGATTGTTAATCCTGGTAATTTGGTGGTATTGGTGGTGGTTTTACCATCTTGTATAGGGCTATATTTATACATATATATTGTTTAAATTTGACCTTATCATAGAACATCTTATTTTATCCATTAGCGGATTATAAGGTTCTTGCCCATAGTTAGTAATTTGTGATGGCTTCTGTATTTTTTAGAGTCAGAACTACGCTCTCTAAGCCATTCAACTCCTAGCATCCTTATTGAGAATACAGGATTAGTTCCAATAGATCTGCCTTTATTTGTTTCATGGTTGTTGTTTGCTTTGGTTTGTCTGTTTGATTGGTTGGTTAGTTTGGTTTGTTTGTTTATTTGTTTGTTTGTTTCTGTTACAGGTTTTCACATTCTTTCTTGTTCTGTATGTTTATAATTTTCTGTGATAAGAGGACTTTGTTTTCTGATCCAGTCTCTTTGGTATTTTCTATGCTTTTTGTGCCTTGATAGATATCATCTTCTTTAGGTTAAAAAATTTTTCTTCCATGATTTTGTTGAAAATATCTTCCAGACCTTTGATCTCATTTTTCTTCTCTAATCTGATCATTAGCATCAGAGTTCCTGGATGTTTTGTGGTAGGGAACTTTTAGATTTAACATTTTCTTTGACACATGTATCTATTTCATCTTTTTTCTATTCTTTTTTATTGTTGTTTTATTTTGTTTTCAGACAGGGTTGCTGTTTATAGACTTTATTGTCCTGGAATCAGTTTATAGACCAGTTTGGTGGTTTCTGCCTCCCTGATTTTTGGTATTAAAGGAGTATACAAGCATACCTGTCTTCCATTTCTTCTATTTTGTATTCAGTGCATATATTTCTCTCTTGATCTCTGTTTTCAGTGTGAACCTTGCCTCTGTAGTTCCTTGTTGTATTCTTTAAATTTTTCATTTGCAGGATTCCCAAAGTTTCTACTTAAAAAAAATAAATTTCTTTTTTTTTTGAGGCTGGGATTCTCTGTGTAGCATTGGCTGTCTTGGACTTGCTTTGTAGAACATGCCGGCCTCAAAGTCACAGAGATCTCTCTGTCTCTACCTACTCATGTGCTGGGATCACAGGTGTGCACCACCATGGCCAGCTTATTTGTGCTTTCTTTATTGCTTCTATTTCCATATTTCCAAAATGTGTTTCATTCTGTCATTCCCTATTTGTGAGAGACTTGGATCTCAGCTTCCAGATGGATAATGGTGGTTCCATTTCTCTCAGGGACAGCTAAATCACTTTAGGGCAACACCCATGTTCACTAGGCCGGGGTGTGAAAAGAATTTTCTATTGACTGTTACAGGTAGCTAGCAATTTTAGAATGAAATCACCAGTGGTAGTGAAAATTCAGGTGTTCCAGAGCCTATGGCCATGCCAAAGTGTTACCATTCTCAGTTAAGCTTCTGTGCCTTGCTCTGAGGACTTTCACCTCAGAGGTGCAGGTGAAAGTCCATGCCTAGTTGGCTTGCAACTAAGACATAGGCCTGGTAAAATGCAGACCCAGTGAGTCCTAGGCCCAGTAGTCCAGAGATCAGGCCCAGAGGGGGATAAATGATGAACCTTAGGGTCCATGATAGAAGGCTGATGTTATCAGGTGTCATACAACCAGCTAGCATGCAGGCACCCTCAGCATGTTTATTTGAAGTCAGGGATTTATAAACCTTGGGCAGAGGGAAGGATTTAAAGGATGAATGTTTGATTTGCTGGTGTCTAGGGATCAAGGAAACTTGGCTTAAATATTGTGCCATCATTCTTCATTTTCCATCCAGTAGCATGGTCCTATCGCAAGAAGGAGAACACATTACTAAATTATCCTATATATGTGGAGGGAAAAAATGTGTGAGTACAGTTGAAAGTCACTGCTGAAGACTATGATCCTTAGCAGGGTGATCAATTTCTATGAATTCCCAGATGCTTGCTGGAGCAGTTTTCTTCTCAGGAAAGGGTTTGGATAATAATGTTCCCTGAGGGCTATGTGAGACCTTTTGTAAGACTTGGAGTCATACAGA
>NW_026590393.1:0-792 GCF_907164565.1 Psammomys obesus
GCCAGAAAGGATAGAGGATATCAAGAACAAAGCACTATAAATTAAGAGGACCGAAGAATGGATAAACTGTGAGAGACTGAGGCAGCATGCACAAGGCCTTTCGTGTTCTGTCCCTAGCCCTATCTCTAATTGATAAGTGCTTGCAAATGAAAATGTAGTTTTCTCCAAGGGACACTCATTTTATCCAAGGGACTACTCTTAATTGTATTTTTAAGAGTACATTTCAAAAGGTAGATGGCCAAAAATTTCCCTCACTGGCAAGTTTGGAATTCTCATGTCCTAGAATTCTGGCATGCATTTAAAATTTATCATAGTTCTAATTTTAATTTGCTGAAGTTTTTTTTTTCTATTTTTAAAACTACATGTCCTCTGTGTGTATACCATTGTTCCAAGTTTAATATTTTATGAGATTCCTGCATATATGAACAAGTCTGCATCATTTCCCAACTTGGGCTCTTTTTCTTTTTCCTACTCAGATGTGTTTGCTTTTGTATTTTTGCTATTTTATTTTTTTATTATACATTATAGCCCTCCTTTTTAATATGAGGGTGAATTTAGACAGGATAGAAGGGGAGATGGGAAAGAGTTGCCAGGATTAGAGGAAGGGAAAACTTTAATCTGGATGAATATATAAGTAAAGTGACTATTTTTTAAAAGAAAAAAAGGAGAAGGAGGAGGATGAAGAGAAAGAAAAAGAAGAGGGAAGAGTTGGAGAAAGAAGAGAAGCAGGAGGAGGAGAAGGATGAGAAGAAGAAGAAGAAGAAGAAGAAGAAGAAGAAGAAGAAGAAGAAG
>NW_026590393.1:802-3446 GCF_907164565.1 Psammomys obesus
AAGAAGAAGAAGAAGAAGAAGAAGAAGAAGAAGAAGAAGAAGAAGAAAAAGAAGAAAAAGAAGAAGAAAAACAATTGTGTCCAAAGAAATGTTAAATAGCCATGTACAAAAGATTCAGAAAATATAAAAAGTGAAAAAAGTAATTTATGAATAATAGAAATAGAAAAAGAAGAAAAAACTCACATCAAAATCCTAGAAAATATTTTCAGCAAAATAATAGAAGAAAGTATCCTTAACCTAATGAAGAAGGGGTAGCCTATAAAAGTACAAAACATATATAGAACAATTAAAGTGTACCGAAAAGAAATTGTGCTCAGCACATAAAATCAAAACATTAAATGTAAAGAAAAGTATATTAAACAAAGAAGGGATATTAAAAGTTACAAGTTGAAAATACTAAGTTGCATATAAATTCAGGCTGTTTAGAATAACTCCTGATCTCTCAAGAGAGACTCTAAACCTAGAATGGCTGAGACAGATTATATATAATCTTTAAGGGATCCTTTTTCCTATATCCAGTAAACTTTGAATAATAAATGATGAATAAAGATATATTGCATAATAAAACCAAATATGAGCAGTATCTCTGTAAAACTTCACTACAGAAGCCAGTCAATGAAATACTACAATCTAAAGTGTTAACCACACCCAAGACAACACAAAGAATGAATAATCCCAAACATCAAATCAGAAGGCAAAAACTCCACACCATAACTACAAAATAAAGGGAAATAATAAACATTACTCATTGAAATCTCTCAACTTGGATGCTCAATTCTCCAATAGGAAGACAGGAACTAACAGAATGGACTAGACAACAATGCCCATTCTTCTGCTGCATCTACTGACACTATCATCCAGGTTGGACCGCATCTCTGTGTAAAAGGATGGAAGGAGACAGTAGAAGAAAGTGGACCAAGAAAGAAGTTTAGGGGATCTTTATTTTTTACAGTTCACACACAAAAATACCTAAAATTCTTGGATCAATTTAAAAGAGAATATATACTGTACACTCTGAATGAGGAGTTCCACCATTATCCAAATGAAAACAACAGATAACTTAGGCAGGTCCAGCACACATCTATACTCATGTTTACTGAAACACAGCTAACTGTGTGCTAAGATAGAATAGACTTGATTGTCCTGAATCACATCAGGACAAAATATTACATTATTCAATTTCTTTATTCATGGAAAACATATACATTTGTTTTTTGAGATTTTAATATAATCACATTATTTCTCACATCTCTGTCCTTCCTACAAAACCTCCCATAAGCCCTCTTTTGGCTCTTTCAATTTCAAGTCTTGTGTTGCCAATAACTCCTATTACATGTATCATGCATTATGTATGCCTGTGTGTGTGCATGTGTGAGAGAGAGAACATTAAACATTTCAAGAAAGTCAATCATTTTACTTTGAAATTGTGGATGAACTAAAATTGTATCATCAAAAATTGTGACCGTAGCTAGACACAGAAATCAAACATTGTCTGACTTCATTCCTAATTGGGCTATAAGCAATCAGTACCTTGAAATAAGAAATGAATGGTCAGTATTAGAGCCTGAACATCAGGGTGTAGTGGCATGACTTGCCAAAGAACACATTTCAGTGACAAGAGGAATAATATAAAGAAATACTTATAGACCTATAAGATATGATAAACATAATGAAACCTATACACATAAAAAAGATAATCAAGAGAGCGGACATGGGGTAAGATGATCAATTCTCGTTTAGAAAGACAGATGGGATGTGCATCGAACGTATGACAGGAGTCTACTGAGCGCATATGAAAGTCTGTAACTAGCAGTGTTTTTAAAGCAGTTACAAAGACTCATGACCAAACCTTTGGCAGAGTACAGGGAATCATATGAAAGAAGGGGAGTTAGTATGATGGGGAAAGGATAGGAGCTTCACAAGGACCAAATATATCTGGGCACAGGGTCTTTTCTGAGACTGACATTCAACCAACAACCATGTATAGATATAACCTAGAACCTCTGCTCAGATGTGGCCTGTGGTAGCTCAGTAACCAATTGGTTTCCCATAGTGATGGGAACAAGGACTATTTCTAACAGGAACTCAATGACTGGCTCTTTGACATCCCCACTGCCCAAAAGATGAGCAGTCCTGTTAGGCCACAGAGGAGGACTTTGCAGCCAGTCCTGAAGATACCTGATAAAAGAGGATCCGATGAATGGGGAGGAGGTCCCCCCTATCAGTGGACTTGGAAAGGGGCACGGTGGAGATGCGGGAGGGAGGGTGAGATTGGGAGGGAATGAGGGAGCGAGACATGGCTGGGATACAGAGTTAATAATATGTAACTGATAAGAAAAAAATTAAATTAAATTAAAAAAAGTCATCCTTGAAAAAAAAAATGCTCAACATCCTTAGTCATCAGGAAAGTGCAAATCAAAACGACCCTGAGTATTCACCTTACACCCATCAGAATGGCTTTGATCAAAAACTCAAGTGACAAATATGCTGGAGGGATGTGGAGAAAGAAGAACCCATTCCACTGCTGGTGGGGATGTAAAATTGTGTAACTACTTTGGAAATCAATCTGGGACTTTCTCAGACAATTAGGAATAACGCTTCCTCAATATCCAGCTATACCACTCATAGGCATATATCCAAATGA
>NW_026590394.1:0-41665 GCF_907164565.1 Psammomys obesus
CCAACTCATCACAAAGAGCTATTACAGATGGGTGCTAACTTGCCCAACTTTATATGGGTGCTGGGAATCCAACTCATATCACATATTTGCATTGAAAGTGTGTTCTCCACTCAGCCATGTCTCTAACATTATTTCTATTTTTGAATCAACACTGGTATAGTGCATGTAGTAGTCAGCTAACAAGTAATAGATCAATTAGGGAAGTTGAAATGAAATTGAAACCATGTGTCTATACCGCACGGAAGTATTTCTTAGCGCGGAGTGTGTAGCTTTGGTGTGCAGAGGTTTGTTCTTTTCAAAGCAAGGTGATCTGTTTTCATTGAGAAATTAATATAACTGATTATCTTTTTTGTTTGTTTTTTGATAGATATATATTTGACCATTTGACTCTCTGTTTTCGGTGTGTGTGTGTGTGTAGGTGTTTGTGTAAGTCATAGGGCAGGAAGCATTATATGAACTATTTAGTTTTTGTTTAAACTTTTATAAAATAATGCTTAAGGTAGACTATGAATTGCTAGCATATCAATTTTTGTATTTTTACACTAAGAAAAACTTCAGAGGAGTAACTCAAAACTAATATGATCTATTTGTCTTTCTAGATTTAAAGGCCACCCTGATTTTCCATTTTGGGATGAATACTAACATGAAGGCCTGTGTCATGCCTTGTGCTAGAAGTCACTGCATATGAATGGTAATGAGCAAGGTTGTTCAAATGGTTATGACTCCTAAGCCATACTTCTGAACAATTCTAGCTCTGGGAATCTGAGTCACAGGCAAGCAAAGAAAAGAAGTAAATATTTCTTCCTTCTGATTAGAAATAAAAGAATAATTTTCTTCAGCATTTGTCTGTGCTAGTTTTTATTAGTCAAAATTTTTACTTTCTCCTGACTCATTTGGGTCCCAAAGGATTTGCTTAGAAACATGTGTGCAGGGACGCAATCATACAAGACATTTTACAAATACATCTGTGATGGTGAATGGAATCATCATCATCTTGGAAGTAAGAGTTAGCAAATATTTATTTATAGGTTTCTTTCTATCACAGCAAGGAATGAGGAAGCATATGTTGTGTTGTAGAGAAAGTGAACTATACATAGGAAAGGTGAGCTTGAATCTCAGTGTTTTTCCAGAAACCTAGACATTGAAGTATCCTTGTGGAAGGGTTGATGGGAGATGAGGGGAAACCACCCTTCAAGGAACATATACTCTGATGAAGGAAAGATCTAGGCGAGACATGCTGAGCAAATCTCTTCTTGGAAAATATAGATCAATAACCTTTGGAAAACATACCTAATAAAAGTATGAGGTGTATGCAGTACACCCTCAGTCTAGCGATTTACATCAAATCCAGAGACCAGGAAAAGCAATCATGTGTAGGAACCCTTATTTAAACTATTCAATGTCATTTCTAAATTTTTTGAATTTGTCAATATATTGAAACCCATTTTTCAAGAGTTTTTTTTTTCTCCATTCTGTCAAATCAGCTTACAAGAACAGAAGGAAACCCCAAACTTCAGAGGATAATGGAGGCAATGAAATTATATATATATATCAAACCAGGAGCTTTATGGTCTATCTAATTTAGAGTTACTGGACTTCCCTGATCTTCCTGAAGAATATTCCAGACACCAGAGTAAGACAGTTCCAGTCTGAAGTTCAGACTCAAGGAAAAAACAGTGAAGATCACATATAAGCTTATGCACTTATTAAGGGAACATAAAGAGGAAATGAGCACAGCTCTAAAAGAAATACAGAAGACTATAACTGCCAATGTACAGGAACAATTAGAGACATATAGAGAGGAAACTAACAAAAAAAAATAGAAACCACATTCACTCAAATGAAGGAAGCAAAACATGAAAACAGAATTTCATGAAGCAAAGCATGAAAACAGATTAGAATCTATAAAGAAAACACAAACAGAAAAAACCCTGGAACTGGAGAACTTAGAGAAAAGATCAGGAACCACAAAGTTTAGCATCACCAATAGAATACAAGAGATAGAAGAAAGAATCTCAGGTGCTGAAGATACATTTGCTGAAATTGATTCCTCCCTCAAAGAAAAAGTAAAATTAGAAAAGTCCCAAACACAAAACATCCAAGAAATCAAGGATGCCATGAAAAACGAAACGTAAGAATAATAGGAATAGATTAAAAAGATGACTCCAGGCTCCAAGGACTGGGAAGTATTTTTAAGAAAATCATAGAAGAAAAATTTCCCAACTTAAAGAAATAGATGTCCATGAATGTACAAGAAGCCTACAGAACACCAAATAGACTAAACCAGAAAAGAAATACTTCATGTAACATTAAAGTCAAAACACTAATCCTACAAAACAAAGAAAAACTATTAAAGGTAGCAAGGGAAAAAGGTCAGGTAACATATGAAGGTAGACCAATCATCATCACACCAGACTTCTCATCAGAAACTATGAAAGCCAGAAGGGCCTGGGCAGAGGTCATACAGTCTTTAAGGGATCATAGATACTCATCCAGACTACTATATCTGACAAAGTTTTCAATCAACATAGATGGAGAAAACAAAATATTACATGATAAAACTAAATTTAAGCAATATCTTCACAGCAACCCAGCCTACAGAAGATACCAGAAGGAAAACTCGAATCCAATGAAAACAACTACACCAAAGAAATTATGGGATACCAAAAATTTTCCACCAAAAATTAAAAGAAAAAAAGCAATGAATCATAGTAAGACCACCAGCTCCACAATAAAAGGAACTAATGCTCATTGGTCACTATTATCTATCAACATGAATGGTTTCAACTCTCCAATAAAAAGACACAGACTAACAGAATGGGTGTGGAAACAGGATCCAACATTCTGCTGCATCCAAGAAACACACTTATGCAAAAAAGATAAATACTACCTCAGAGTAAAGGGCTGGAAAATTGTTTTTTCAAGCAAATGGTTCCAGAAAACAAGCTGAGGCAGCTATTCTAATATCTAATAAAATAGACTTTCAACCAAAATTAATAAAAAAAAAAAAGAGGAGGGCCAGTACATTCTCATCATAGAAAAATTCCAACAGGAGGACATCACAATTTTGAAATTTATGCCCAAATAAAAGACCACCTACATTTGTAAATGAAACATTATTAAAACATCAATCAAACATTGATCCAAACACCTTAATAGTGGGAGACTTCAACACTCCACTCTCTCCAAAGGACAGGTCATCTGGTCAGAAGCAAAACAGGGAAACCAGGGCACTTACAGAGGGCCTCAATCAAATGGACCTCACAGATATCTTCAAAACTTTCTACCCAAACTCAAAAGAGTACACCATGTTTTCAGCACCTCATGGAACCTTCTCCAAAATAAAACATATTGGTCACAAAGCAAGCCTCAACAGATACAAGAAGATTGAAATAATCCCTTGTATCCTATCTGATCACCATGGACTAAAGCTGGACCTCAACAACAACAGAAACAGCAAAAAGCCTGCACAAACATGGAAACAGAACTACTCACTACTCAATGAAAGCTGGGTTAGGGAAGAAATAAAGAAAGAAATTAAAGACTTTCTAGAATTTAATGAAACTGAAGATACAACATACCCAAACTTATGGGACACAATGAAGGCAGTGCTAAGAGGAAAGCTCATAGCATTAAGTGCCTTCAAGAAGAAATTTGAAACATCTAATTCAAGCAACTTAATGGCCCAAGTGAAAGCCCTAGAAAAAAAAAGAAGCAGATATACCCAAGAGGAGCAGATGGCTGGAAAAAAAATCAAACTCAGGGCTGAAATCAAGCAATTAGAAATAAATAAAACTATTCAAAAAATCAAAGAAACCAAGAGCTGGTTCTTTGAGAAAATCAACAGGATAGACAAACCCTTAGCCAAACTAACTAAAAGGCAGAGAGACTCTGTCCAAATTAACAAAATGAGAAATGAAAAGGGGGACATAACAAACGACACTGAGGAAATCCAAACAATCATTAGATCTTACTACAAAAGCAGAAAGATTGAATTGTCCTATATCCCCCAAGGAAATAGAAGCAGTCATCAGGAGTCTCCCTTCCAAAAAAAATAGTCCAGGGCCAAATGGTTTCACCACAGCATTCTAACAGACTTTCAGAGAAGAGCTAACTCCAATTCTCTTCAAACTATTCTACAAAATAGAAACAGAAGGAAGATTACCAAACTCATCCTATGAAGCCACAGTCACCTTTATACCTAAACCACACAAAGACCCAACAAAAAAAGAGAACTTCAGACCTATCTCTCTTATGAACATTGATGCAAAAATACTCAATAAAATACTTGCAAACCGAATCCAAGAACACATCAAAGATATCATCCACCATGACCAAGTAGGCTTCATCCCAGGCATGCAAGGGTGGTTCAACATACGGAAATCCATCAATGTAATCTACCACATAAACAAACTGAAGGAGAAAAAACACATGATCATCTCCTTAGATGCCAAAAAAGCATTTGACAAAATCCAACACCCATTCATGTTTAAAGTCTTGGAGAGATCAGGGATACAAGACACATATCTAAACATAGTAAAGGCAATATACAGCAAGCCTATAGCCAACATCAAACTCAATGGAGAGAAACTTAAATCAATCCCACTGAAATCAGGGACAAGACAAGGCTGCCCACTCTCTCCATATCTCTTCCACATAGTACTTGAAGTCCTAGCTAAAGCAATAAGACAACTAAAAGAGATCAAGGGGATACAAATCAGAAAGAAAGAGGTCAGTTTCACTATTCGCAGATGACAGGATAGTATACATGGGTGACCCCAAAAATTCAACTAGAGAACTCCCTCAACTGATAAACACCTACAGCAAAGTAGCTGGATACAAAATCAAATAAAGAAAACGAGAAGCCCTCCTGTATACTGAAGACAAAAGGGCCGAGAAGGAAATTAGGGAAACAACACCTTTCACAATAACCACTAATAACATAAAGTACCTTGGGTTGACTCTAACCAAGCAAGTAAAAGACCTGTTTGAGAAAACCTTCAAGTTTCTGAAGAAAGAAATTGAAGAAGATATCAGAAGATGGAAAGATCCCCACGCTCATGGACTGGTAGGATTAACATAGTGAAAATGGCTTTTTTGTTAAGGGCAATCTACAGATTCAATGCAATTTCCATCAAAATACTAACACAATTCTTTAGAGACCTTGAAAGAAAAATTCTCAACTTTATATGGAGAAAAAAAAAAACACACAAGAATCTCCAAAACGATTCTGTACAACAACAGATCCTCTGGAGGCATCTCCATCCCTGATCTCAAGCTGTACTACAGAGCAATAGTAATAAAAACTGTATGGTATTGGTATAGAAACAGAAAGGAGGATCAATGGAACAGAATAGAAGACCCAGAAATAAACCCACACATTATAAATATTTGATTTTGACAAAAAAAAAAAAAAAGCCAAAATCATTCAATGGAAAAAAGACAGCATCTTCAACAAATCGTGCTGGTCCAACTCGATGTCTATATGCAGAAAATGAAAATAGATCCATGCTTATCACCCTGCACAAAACTAAAGTCCAAGTGGATAAGATACCTCAACATAAATCCACACACATTAACTCGGTTAGAAGAAAAAGTGGGGAAGAGCCTAGAACTCATTGGCACAGGCACAGGAGACTACTTCCTGAACAGAACACCAACAGCACAGGCTCTAAGATCAACAATAAATAAATGGGACCTCATGAAACTGAAAAGCTTCTGTAAGCAAAAGACACTGTCATCAAAACCAAAGGATGGCCTACAGACTGGGAAAGGATCTTCACCAATTCTACATCTGACAGAGGGCTGATATCTAGTATATATAAAGAACTCAAGAAGTTAAAAAGCAACAGATCAAGTAATCCAATTAAAAAATGGGGCATGGAGTTAAACAGAGAACTCTGTAGAGGATTGTAGAATGGCAGAAAAACACTTAAAGAAATGGTAACGTACTTGTCCTTAGTTATAAGGGAGATGCAAATCAAAATGACCCTGAGATTTCACTTTACATCAGAATGGCTAGGATCAAAAACTCAAGTGACAACACATGCTGGAGAGGTCGTGGAGAAAGGGGAACCCTCCTCCATTGCTGGTGGGAATGGAAACGTATACAACCACTTTGGAAATCAACCTGGCACTTTCTCAGACAATTACGAACAGTGATTCCTCAAGATCCAGCTATACCACTCCTAGGAATATATCCAAAAGATGCTCAAGTACACAAGACATTTGCTCAACCATGTTTGTAGAAGATTTATTTGTAATAGCCAGAACATGGGAACAACCCTTAGCTGAGGAATGGATACAAAAATTGTGGTACTTTTACACAACAAAATACTACTCAGCAATTAAAAACAAGGAAATCATGAAATTTGCAGGCAAATGGTGGGACCTAGAAACGATCATCCTGAGTGAAATATCCCAAAATCAGAAAGACACCCGTGGTATATACTCACTTATATAGACCTATACGCTAGGATAAATATACTGAAATCTATACACCTAAAGAAGATAATCAAGAAGGACGACCCTGGGTAAGATGATCAATCCTCACTTAGAAAGACAAATGGGATGAACATTTGATTTAGGAGAAACAAGTAACAGGACAGGAGCCTACCACAGAGGGCCTCTGAAAGAGTTTACCTAGCAGGGTATCAAAGCAGATATTAAGAAACATAACCAAACCTTCGGCAGAGTACAGGGAATCATATGAAAAAAGGGGGAGTTAGTAACACCTGAAGAGAACAGGAGTTCCACAAGGACTAAATATATCAGGGCACAGGGGTTTTTTATGAGACTTTTTCTCCAAACAAAGACCATGTATGACGATATCCTTGAATCCCTGTTCAGATATAGCCCATGGTAGGTCAGTATCCAAGTGGGTTCTCTAGTAAGGGGAACAGGGACTATTTCTGACATGAACTCAATGGCAAGCTCTTCGACTCCCCCACACCCTGGGGGAAGGAGCAGCATTGCTAGGCCACAGAAGAGGACATTGCAGCCAGTCCTGAAGAGACCTCATAAGCTAGGATCAGATGAAAGGGAAGGAGGTCCTTTCTTTCAGTGGACTTGGAAAGAGGCTGGGAGGAGATGAGGGAGGGAGGGTGGGATTGGGAAGGAATGAGGAAGGGGGCTATGGCTGGGATACAAAGTAAATAACCTGTGATTAATATAAAAAATAAAAAATTAAATAAAGAGAAATAATAAGAATTTAAGATATGCTGTATCCATGTTAAAAAAAGTAAAAATAAAAGTTAATGAAAGGGTAAAGCTTTGGTCTTGTTCATCTTTACATAAAACTAAGACTCAACTCTTATAAATATTTTCACATAGCTGGAGGAATGATATGTTAGGTGTAGAACATCAAAATAAGAATACCAAGAGACTTCTTTTAAAACCAGGTAAACAAGAAGATAGATGAGGAAAATGTTCAAAACAATATTCAACATCGAAGCTCACTGTATCCAGTGAGTTTATTCTTCAACTATTAAGGAAGAAAATAAATACTTCATTGCTAGGGATATACCTCAATATCAGAGTGCTCACCTAGAATTATTTCTAAATGTTTTGCATTTATTTACTTATCTACACGTGCATTTGTATGTATGTATATGTTTCAAAGCACATATAGCTCAGAGTCCATGTGTGGAGGTTAGAGGACAACTTGAATTCTTTTTAAGGAAAACAGGACACCCTATGACAGTCATTATAATAGAGGGACTCAAAGGACTTATAATCAGGCAGTAGTTATTTTATACAACAGCATGAAAGGATAAAATTTATACAGAAGAACATGCAAGAGATGGCCATGAGAAGAATCAATGTCTAATTATCTATGAGCATTCTCCCAGTGAAGTCATACAAAAAGCATTAAATTTTCCAAACACTGACTTTACAGAATCTGTGCTGAAGCTGTTTCAGTTGAACCTGTTTAGAGCCTCTACACCCAAGTCTTTAATTCATGGGTTATTACACAAAGCATCTAGCTTAACACAAATCAAGTGTTCCAAAGGAAAGCACATAAGATGACCTTCACTATGTGGCAAACCCATAGACAGCTGCAGTCCTTATGTTGTAGAATGGGGAGGATTCAATGGTCCCAGGTGCCATCTAAGGTTCAGTGTGTTGTTATGAACTGTAATAGACAGTTTGTATGATGTCAACTTTCCAGTGGCACCATTCTCTCTATATAACAGGCATTAACACTAGCAGAAAAGTGTGTACTCAAAGGCACAGATCCACACATAAGTTATACATGGAGAATCCAAGATGGCGGCCTTGGGAGGACACTGTGTCTGAGGAGCAGGAGAGCAGTGTCAGTACAGTGAGCAAGAGACTGAACTCTGGGCCCTAAAACAACAGTGATCATGTTCCTAAGTGAGAGGAAACTCCACGGTGTGGCAATCAGTTGGGTCCACTCTCAGGTCACCCAGCAGGAACCCTAAAGAGATCTCAGGTTGTGCAGGCACACTGTCCTCAGACCAGAGCCACATGGCTGTATGTCCTGATCACCTTCCCAGGCTGAACTGTGGGCACCAAAACACCAGAGACTGGGAGTCTAAGTTGTGAGAAAAACCCACAGTGAACAAAGCAAATGGAACTGACCTCAGTTCACCCAGTCTATCCCTGGAAAAGGTCCTGCAGACCAGTGGTCTCACAGCTGCAAACCCAGAGACCTGCTATACTCCAGACTCTCTGTCACGGACAGAAGTGTGTGCCCCAGGGCAGCAGAGACTGGATTTCCCTGTCAGGAGAAAACCCCATAGGGAGGAAATCAGCAGGTCCCAGCTTAGAGCACTCACCTGAACCCTTCCCCCTGCAACACCAAACACAGGAAAGTTCTCAGGAAAATTTCTCAGGTTCCTGCCCAGTCCCCAGCTTGGAGCCACCACCCACCAGCACCTGTGTGCTCTACTTGCCACCCCAAACACCACAGACTGGGTCTTCCTGTGGGAGGAAACCCCACGGTGGGGGAAAAATCTTGCCCTACCTCAGGACATCTACCCCTGGAAAACTTTCTGGTTATCCACAGGCTCCAGATGCATGAGAGCTGTGCTCACCTGCCACTGATTATCACTTGGGTACTAGGGCACAGAGCTCCAGCCTCAGACCTACAGAAGCCTGGGATTCCTGAGATCAAACCCCAGATACTGCTCTAAGGAGCAACCAGTTATCATTAACTAAACTGACCAAACCACAGGACACCCAGCTTACAGCAGCAGCTCACTAAATTTACAATAAGAAACCCAGAAGCAGGGCAACTATTTCCAGGACTTCTCTGGGTGAGAGGAGAGCCCCCTTGACTAACAAAGACCACAGTTACCACTCGGGTCTGTATGCCTGAGGTGAGCTGTGGCAACTCCGGAAAAACACCAGCTATTCAGTGACCATACCCAAAAAGCAGAGGAAGCCTCCTTCAGGAAAAATCATCTTCCTGCAAAGGGGATTCTCCCCACCACAGGATTCCAGGAAGCACCAGAAACTAACACTAAACACCTAAGATAGCCCAATGGGTAGAGGCCAATGTAAAAGCTCAACCAACAAAAGACAGAGCAATATGGCATCTCCAGAACCCAGTTATTCAGAGGCAAACAGCCCAGGACAAACCAGCATAAATGAAATTCAAGAAGATGACCTAACATCTATGCTTATGGAGAGGATAATAGAGGAAACAAATAAAATGCATAAAGAACTAGAGGAATATAAAGTGAAATCAATTATGGCCATCCATAAAGAAATACAGGAAGTTGCAGCCAAACAGTTGTGGCCTTTTGAGAGAGAAACACATAAATCACTGAAAGAAATAAAAGAAACAAAATACTTGCAAACCGAATACAAGAACACATCAAAGATATCATCCAATATGACCAAGTAGGCTCCATCCCAGGTATGCAGTGGTGGTTCAATATATGGAAATCCATCAATGTGATCCATCGTACTAACAAACTGAAAGAAAAAAAAAAACACATGACTTACCAGGGAGGAGTCTGTAGTGTTACTCTCAGTCTTTCCATATTTGGTATGAAATTCCCACTGAAATATAACCACTTCCTGTTATTTGCTGCATAGTATAGTTCTATATAATTGTTAAGCTCTTGTACACAAGTGGACTCAAAGTTCAGGAAATAAATCACTTATCATACAATTAACCAGTCAGTGACCAAAAACGGATTCTAAAAATATAATTCAGTGAATGGAGCGGACTATCTCCTACCACTTCCACTTATGAAAACCTCTGACTTTGTACTATAAATAAAATATTATTTAAATATACTGATTATAGTAACCTTTACTAGATCATGTTTTCTATACTTAAATAGTTTTTTTAAAACACACTGACCACAAATTATTGATTTTCAAATCAGGTAAATAAGAAGATAGTTAAGAAACAATATTAAAATGTTCATTGAAAAAGTTATGTCAACATAGAATTCTGTGTCTAGGGAGTTGATGTAAATACATCCTTTTATAAGATATTGAATAGCTTCCATATTCCATTGTAAAATTCTCCACTTCTGTAAACCTCACAAGCTTCATTTCAGTTGTTCTATTGTTTTTTCTTGTATCAGTGTGTCAAGTTTACCAAAGTATCTCCAGGTCTAGTAATTTTAAAGGAGTTTTCCATGGTTTGGAAAAATGTTAACCAATGCTACAAAACATAGAAAGTGTCTCTGTGTTCCTCCAAAGAGTAAGGTGAGTATAGCTCAGAGTAACCTATTAAATATAGTGTAAGGCTGTGAAAGGAACAGATACCATTAACAGAAAACTTTAACATGTTAGTAAAATAAATTCTAATTTTACAGGTGATAAATATGGTGATTTCTAGAGTTTCACAGTTAGGATTGGGGGATTGCTATGGATAAAGAATTTGCCACATAAATATAAGCACTGGAGTTCAGATACCCAGTACCCATGTAAAAGCTGGGCATGTGTGGTGACTTCATGTAATCCCAGGGAGAGGCAGAGGCACTTGACTGAACTAACAAGCCTATTAGTTAGACTAGCTGATCAGGGTGCTCTGATTTAAATTTGGAGAATATGCCTCAACAATTAAAGGGTAGAACAATCTTGCATGATAGCCATCTTGGACCCCTACAGACATGAACATACTTGTGAATATGAACCTACCTACACATAGGCTCATGTATATGCATACACACACATATACACACAGCATAACATAGAAAAACAAATGAAAAACAAAGAAGTTTCAGGTTTATGTATTCTTTTCTTTGCTATTGATCTGCATTTTTTTTCTAAATTAAAGCACATGTAAAAGGAGTAAGAGAAAACCATCTATGAGTTTCCTTATTTGAATCCAATAGGTATAATTTCTACAATTTAAAACATTTTCTCATTTTAATAATTGAATTTTATAGTAGTCATTTTGATAAAGTTTCTGTAATGAGATCCAGAAAAGCATTAGAACTGATTCTCTGCTATGTGATTGACTTGAATGTTGCAGAGTAAATAATGGGTATGAACTTAGTGATTTTGAGACTTTTTGGAGACAGATTTTCCTCTGTATTTTAGGATAGCCTGGAGCTTGCTATATAGCTTAAGATAGCCTTAAACCCATTATCTTTTTGTTTTAGCCTCCTGAGTGATGGAATTGGAGATGTGCACCCAGCTGAAAGCTCCATTTATATTACTTGTAAAATCCTGAGAACATCTAACAAAACCCCAATACCACACATGAGAAAGTCTCTTTTGAGTTGTTGGTCAGGGTTGCCCAGGACACTCCCACATATTGCGGGCTATTGCTGTTGCCCCTGGGTGCACCCCAGAGAGAGAAGGTAAAGCCCTATTGCTAAGACACCACACACTTCACACATAAGGCTCACAGGCCCCTGAGCTGGAACTGACCTGAACATCTCTTTTTGAGGACTAGCTTCCATGGTTCCAGAAGGAGCCATGGAGGCTTCCAAAGGAGAAAAACAACTAACGGTCCTACCTAATTGTTCTGCTTATGAACTACAAGTAGCAAGGAACCCATTCTTTGGTGGTAGCCAACAAGTTTCTAGTTGGACATAGGAGTTGCACACCAGGAGGAAAATTATTGCTGGTACTGGAAATCTAACCAACAACCCAGGGCTAGTGAAGTCATGAATACTGAAGGAGAACCAACAATGACTATTTACTAAATCAACATAATCTCTAACAATAATCTAAATATTTGTCCTCATCCCTCATCAAGGAGACTTCTGTTTGCAACAAATATAACTACCAAAACCCACAACCAATGAAAATGTAGAGTTGTGGAACCTGGTCCCAGTGAATAAAACTGCAAAGTTTCTTCCATGTTCAGGGAACATGACCAAAACAGGAGCATAAAGTGTAAGAATCAGAGGAAGAGATAGTTTACCATGAGACACTGCTTCTGAGTAATATAAAAAGCTACACCCATAAAATTCCACCAGCGTGACTGCCCAAATATGAGTTGAAAAGGACATCATCAATAGACATGCTAAAATGTGTGGGAGAAATCCCACATGGTCTCAGCATTACACAAAGAACTGCAGGCAACCAAGGAGTGCTGAGAGTGTGAGAAATGTATTCCCTAGGGAAGTGCAGACCAATTGGTTATGCAATACAGTAATCAGCCCTGAAAATATACATACAAAAGCTTTCTATAGACAGAGACGGTTTTATTTAGGCATGTATTTGTATATACCTTTATGAATTTAGCAACAATTAATAAAAAAAAGATGTCATAAATTTGAAACAGAGAAAGGCTGGGTCTATAGGAGGTATGGAAAGAGGAGAAATATGGGAGAAAATATATTTTATATTTTAAATATCTTTCATAATATCCAGAACAAAAACATTAAAAGAAAGTTTGAGCAACTTAATAGGAAAGGAAAAGTTATTTAAGTTTAAGAAAGCATGATCTAGTAAAGGTGCTTCTACATAATCAGCATGTGCAAGTAATATTTTATTTACAGTACAAGGTCCAGAGGTTATCAGAAATTAATGTAGGTGGTGATTGTTCACTTCACTCACTGAATATTTTAGAATTTATTTTTGGTCACAGACTAGTTGATTGTGTGATGACTAACCTATATCCTGAACTTTGAGACCACATTTATCTTTTGTACAAAAGCTTGATAATTATGTAGACAGCTATTGTGAATATAGTAAGAGGAAGTGGTTACATTTAGTGTAAACATCATGCCAAATAAGGAAAGATAAAGGGTAACACTTCAGTCGCCTCCCTGGTATGTCAGCAAATGTCCTTACACCTGAAAGAGAAGAAGTGGTATCCTGAGATGGGAAATAATTATATATATTTGCCTTCTGCTACCTAATGCAGTTTTCCAAATTTTGATGTATAAGATGTCAATTTCAAACTTTATTTTATTTATAGTTTCCACAAAATAGAAATAGTTGCTTTAACGTTGACTCCAACTTGAACACTTTCTTGTAGATGTATAACTTCTTATGTGTGCATCAGTGCCTTTGAGTACACACATTACTGCTAGTGTTAATGTCTTATGTAAAGAGAATGGTGCCACTGGAAGGTTGACATCATACAAACTGTCTATTACAGTTCATAACAACACAGTGAACCTTAGATGGCACCTGCGACCATTGAGTCCTCCCCATTCCACAACATAAGGACTGCAGCTGTCTATGGGTTTGCCACATAGTGAGGGTCATCTTATATGCTTTCCTTGGGAAGACTCGGGATGTGTTAAGCCAGGTGCTTATGTAATAGCCCATGAATTAAAGACTTGGGTGTAGAGGCTCTAAACAGGTTCAACTGAAACAGCTTCATCACAGATTCTGTAAAGTCAGTGCTTTGGGAATTTAGTGCACTTTGTATGATTTCACTGGGAGAAGGCTCATAGAAGATTAGACATTGATTCTTCTCGTGGCCATCTCTCACACATTTTTCTGTATAAATTTCATCCTTTCAAGTTGTATAAAATAAGTACTACCTTATTATAAGTCCTTTGAGTCCTCCTAGAAAATAATAATGAATGTCATAGGGAACTACAATGACAATGACTAACCCATTCTTCTCTGAGACTGAAAAGGTCCCTGAGTTGTTCTGTTCATGTTATTCAACAGGAATCGTCTTGCCAAACAAGGATGAAATCTTCACAGACAACCCACCCACATTTTAGAAAAGGTTGGCATTTGCGAAGTATTTTTTATTGTGTGTGAATGATTTCTCAACATTTGAATGTATAAATACTAGGAATATGGCAACACAGGGACCAGACTCCATGAGATGCTGGAGTCCACCATATTTATGCCATTTATTTGTATGAGATGAAGAGGAGATAGGACTGGCCCTCTGAAGAAAGTTTGAAGGTGACACAGTTCAGAAAAGACACTGTTCTATACATCAGAAAGATTGCATTTTATGTGTGCTGAGTAATGATACGTTGAAGTGAGGTTTATGAATTCAGATTAGTAATCGTTAGTGAATAGTAGCATATTTCTTATAGCAATCCACATATTGCATACTGTGTTGAAGAGAAAGATAACAGCTTTCTCATCAATATATTGAAATATATTCAGTTTCTGCTTTCTGAGCCTGATTTCACGTGAACTACAGAAGATATCAACTTTTTTCATGTCCTAGATTGTTTTATGAAACTTTTCTTTGTTCTTTAAATTTTGTGTCTCCTTATCATGTCTACGTGAGACAGAACATTGTAAACAAACACTTTTGCTGTTAAATAAAACATAGCTAACTTGCCTTCTATCATGTTCAGAAGCTAATATAATGCTCATAATATCCATCCAGTTATATTAGAGTGAGACACTAATTCTTCCAAATTAAAGTGAGTATATTGGACCCTTTAGCTACTTTGCCAGTTCAATGAAATATAACTCAGATAATGACATTATTATTACTTGAGCAATGTATAAGAGAGTTTACTTATGTAAACTAAATTAAAAGATTTCTGGATGTTTTGATCTGTGGCCATTAATTTCTATTCTGTTGAAAGATACCTATTAGATAAAATAAGCTAACAACATCTTATTATTTATTAATTAACTACACATCATATTCTATAACCTCTGGAAGCTTAAGTCTGCTTTCCATCATGAGGAACTATTAGGTTTTATTGAGAATGAGCACTGAAGACACCTCATTTGCCCCTAGTAGATTGACCCTTGCATTCTTTTTTGTTTGCCAATATCACGGAAAGTAGGCCAGTTGAATTTTCAAGTATATTTCAACTCTGCCATCAGATAGGCTTCCATGTTCCTGGTTGGTTAAATCAAAGTTCTACAAATTTTTACAGACATAGTTGTTTGAGTTTTTGGATGACATCAGCTCTTTTTTTAAAATTTTTTATTTAACTTTCATTAATTATACTTTATTCATTTTGTGTCCCCCCATAAGCCACTCCCTCCTCCCCTCCAGATCCCACCCTTCCTCCCCTTTCTGCATGCATGCCCCTCCCCAAGTCCACTGTTAGGGGAAGTCCTTCTCTCCTTCTTTCTAATCTTAGTCTATCAGTTCTCAACAGAAGTGGCTGCATTGTCATCTTCTGTGGCCTGGTAAGGCTGCTCCCCCCTCAGGGGAAGGTGATCAAAGAGCAGGCCAATCAGATTATGTCAGAGGCAGTCCCTCTTCCCATTATGTAACCCACTTGGACACTGAACTGCCATGGGCTACATCTGTGCAGAGGTTCTAAGTTATCTCCATGAATAGTCCTTGGTTGGAGTATGAGTCTCTGGGAAGTTCCCTGTGTTCAAATTTTCTTGTTCTGTTGCTCTCCTTGTGGAGTTCCTGTCCTCTCCAGCTCTTGCTATTTCCCACTTCTTACCTAAACAGGAAACAACCTAGGAACCTGCCACAGAGGGACTCTGAAAGCCTCTGACCTGCAGACTATCAAAGCAGATGCTGCGCCTGATGGCCAACTGTCGGGCAGAGTGAATGGAATTTTAGGTAAGACATCACCTCTTTTGTACAAATGATTGCACTATGTGGAAGAGACATCGAAACCATTACTAACTTTGACATAAGTAGCTTTGATTCATTATAAGTTTTCACTACGTATTATCTTCATATATGTCTGCTTATTAATTCCTTCTATATTTATACAAACCATTTGTGGTGGGGGAGATGTATCATTGGACACTGGATTAGGCAACCAAAACACCCACCCAGGATGTTAAATTTAATTTGTGAGACAGTATATTTTCAGTAAAAGGCAAAGGTTTGTTTTTTTTTATCTCACGTTTTTCTGTTAACATAATCAATTACATTTAGTTTCAAAAACAAACTGAGATGCATGAGGAGGAAATTTTTAAAACTCAACCAAATTTTTTCAGTTCAGAAAGAATTATGACTCATACTTTCTATGTGATCCTTTTATAATGCACATCCCTATTGCACACATATCTTTGACTACTTTTTCTGTGTTTGTAATTTATTTTTGTTAATTACAGTTTATTCACTTTGTATCCCCCTGTAGCTCCCTCCTCCTCCCTTCCCAACCGTTCTTCCTCTTTCCCACCCATGCCCCTTCCCCAGTCCACTGATAAGGAAGGTCCTCCTCCCCTTCCCTCTGATATTAGTCTATCAGTCTCAGGAGTGGCTGCATAGTCTCCTTCTGTGGCCTGGTAAGGCTGCTCTTCCCCCAGGGGGAGGTGATCAAAGAGCAGGCCAATCAGTTCCTGTCAGAGACAGTCCCTATCCACATTATTATGTAACCCACTTGGATAATGAACTGCCATAGGATACCTCTGTGCAGGGGTTCTAGGCCATCTACATGAGTGGTCCTTGGCTGGAGTATCAGTCTCAGAAAAGATACCTGTGCCCAGACTTTTTGGATCTGTTGCTATCCTTGTGGAGCTCCTGTACTCTCCAGGTCTCACTATCTCCCACTTCTTTCATAAGATTCCCTGCACTCTCCCCAAAGCTTGGCTATGAGTATCAACATCTGCCTTGATACCCTGCAGGCTAGAGCCTTTCAGAGGCCCTCTGTGGTAGGTTCCTGTCCTGTTCCCTATTTTCTCCTCCTTGGATGTCCATCATCTTTGCCTTTCTGAATGGGGATTGAGCATCTTAGCCAGAGTCCTCTTTCCTGATTAGCTTCCTTAAATGTGCAGATTTTAGTCTGTTTATCCTATATTCTATGTCTAATATCCACTTATGAGTGAGTATACAACATGTGTGTCTTTCTGCTTCTGGGATATCTCACTCAGGATGATCTTTTCTAGCTGCTCCCTCCTCTCTCATTCCCCAGATTCATTGCTTGCCATTTCTTCTTCAGAAAAGAGCAGGCCTCCAAGTGGGAACAGCCAAACCGGGCAAAACAAGATATTGGTGCAAAAGAGAAGAAATGGAATATGTTTTCTCAACTGAAAAATAAAACTAGAATTTTTCTTTAAATTTAATCTTTCATTCTTTTTTGTGGCTCAATATTTGAAAAAGCAATTCATAAACATTTTGTTTCTTTTGGGTTTGGCTCTGTAAGAAATGGATTTACTGTAACAAGGAGATACTAAAACATGGATCTTAATTTTCTTCCAGTCTGAAACAATAAATAATTGTTCAGTCAATGTCTCTTATTAATTTAAAATGCTCAAAATTAATTAATTCAAAATACTTAATTCAAGACAGCAAAGGAAAAATACAATGAAATCAGTGGACTCTGAATCATAATAATTTTCACAGGAAGTTTCATTCATATAAGGTAATTGAAGTGGCTTTCATTCTCTTAATACATATAGAACTTATCATAACTTCTCCTGGCTAACCTTTATCCAGGCATGTGGAGCAGGAACTCCTATGTCTTAAATACCCTGTGAAGGAGGACATCCAGCAAAGCCAGCTTGGTCTGAAGAGTCACAGACCATGGACTTCAAATGTCAACGCATAGAATTAAATGATGGCCACTTCATTCCAGTGTTGGGCTTTGGTACTGCTATACCGTCAGAGGTAAAAAAAAAAAAACAATGATGTTTTGGTTTATAATTCAAAAGAAGCAGAACTAGAATGGGTTGATGTTCACCTGACTTGTAAAGTCACTCACTTTCTGGTGACACTGAGATCCCTGGGGTTCTCAGTGTCTCCAGCCTAGAGCTGTGTACTGTAAGAGAGAAAGACTGTTAGAGACAGGGTATGATCTCACACTGCTCGTTATCCTATGCTCTCAACGTCATTAGCCATTAGGGAAATGCAAATCAAAACGACCTTGAGATTTCACCTTACACTCATCAGAATGGCCAAGATGAAAAACTCAAGTGACAACATATGTTGGAGAGGTTGTGGAGAAAGAGGAACCTTTTTCCACTGCTGGTGGGAATGTAAACTTGTACAACCACTCTGGAAATCAATCTGGTGCTTTCTCAGACAACTAGGAATAGCTCTTCCTCAAGATCTAGACATACCACTCCTAGGTATATATCCAAAAGAGGCTCAAGTACACAAGGGAGATTTTCATAAGCCAAAACTTTTAGTGCTCAGAACGATATAACTAATGCTGTTTCAATCATATACAAAATATAATGAAATGTTCAAAATAGTCACAGTTGTATAAAATAAAGTTTTCATAAGGAAGAAACAGATAGAGACTGACACCAGGATCAACATATGGTCTCTACATGCACATGATCAAGATCAGCTAATAAAATGCACACACACACACACACACACACACACACACACACACACACCAAAGAGAATCAGAAGAGACAGAGACAGAGAAAAAGAGAATGAGAGACAGAGAATAGTTTATTAATTCAGTGAAACATAATTTTAATGTCAAACATTATTAGTCATTGATAAAAATTTTGGGTCTTGAGCAATATCCTAATTAATTCATAATAAATACATTCGAGTTTACATAGCTAACTGAATTAAAAACATTTAGGAAGAAGAAGTGGAATATTTTCCCCTTAATGAATCAGTTTCAAATAAATAGAAAAGATAACTTTGTATCAAGTAAAGTAAAAAAAAAATTGTTACAGTTTATAAATCCAAACTAATTGTCATTACTTGACTTTTGTAGCTTTGGTGTACTTTCCATCGCCCAGAGTTGGTTCAGTCTTGCCTGGAACAGTCATTGAAGAAACTTTAGTTGGACTACATAGACCTCTACCTCATTAATTTCCCAATGGCTCTGAAGGTAGGTGATTTGCATCATCAAAAGTACTTAATCTCTGATGTCAGCATGATTATCTGTGCTCTGGGCTGGTTGAAGTAAGATTCTGTAAATTCCTATAAACTCAGATTTATTTTAGAAATTACTTTATTTTAACAAAGAGTCCAAGCAATTACAAGATTTTGGCTTTTAAGCATAATTGAGAAATGCTTATGTTTGTTATTTCTTACCTATATATTATTCCATGTTCATTTAGTTTTGTGAAGACAATTTTTCACTGGTGTTGGTTATGTCTTCAGTGCAGGTTGCACTTTTAGGCCTCAATAAATCTCTGACTCTGTATTTTAAAGCATTAGAATTAATCTTTAAAATAGTCTTGTTCAGATTGAGTAGAGAGTTCACTTGGTAAAAGTACTTGCCCTGAAAACTTGAGGGGCTCAGAATCTGCATGTAGATGTGCATGAGCAAAAGTCTAGTGCTGGGGAGGTAGAGGAAAGGGGAATCTCTGTATCTTTCACAGATTAGCCTGCTTAATGGAAAACACAGCTTCAAGGCCAACAAGAAATCCTATCTCAAAAAATCAAGGTAGATACTATCTTGAGGAACGAAATCAGAGATTGAACTCTGGCCTCCCCACTCATGTGCACATACATACACACAAAAACCTGCACAAACTGCAGCACACACACATACAGACACATGTACATATTGAAAACAGCAAAAATAACTTTGACCTCTTCTTTCTTAATTGCTTGATGACAACCATTGAGAAAAAAAGTAAAAAATAGGAGGCGGGGCAAGATGGCGGCGCCGGGAGGACTCTCATTCTGAGGAGCAGCACAGCAGGATTGGCACAGTGACCAGAAATCAGAACTCGAGGCCATAAAACACAAGTGATTGTGTTTCCCAGGTGAGAGGATACCCCACGGTGGGGGATTCAATCAGCTTTAACTCACCCGGCTAAACTGTGGAAGAGATCCCAGTTCCGCCAGGCGCTTGGTCGCCAGCCCAGAGCTACATGCCAGTGTGATCTGGTCACTGTCCCAGACTGAACTGTGGGCCCACAACACCATAGACTGGATTTCCCAGTCGAGAGATAACCCCACGGAGCAGGAAACAATTGGGACCGACCTCAGGTTACCCAGACATCCCCTGGAAAAGACTCAGGTTCCGCGGGCACCCCAAGAGCCAGCCGGGACCCAGGCGCCTGCTCAGAGCCCTGCCTGCTCCCCTGATTCGCCGCCTCAGATAGAACTGTGGGCACCAGGGTACCAGGCACCAGAGACTGCATTTCACTGGCAGGTGCAAACCCACAGGGAGGGAAATGGCTGGTCTGATCTCAGAGCACTCAGCCGACACCCCCACCCCGAAAAGGACTAGGGAAAATTACCCAGTTTAGGCAGCAGCCAAGGCTCCGAAAGGCCAGAAAGGCGGAGCCACAAGCGGGCATCTGTGCCTGTGGGTTCTACTCGCCACCACAGACAGAACAGCGGTCCCCAAAGCAAAGACTGGGTGTCTCTGGCAAGAGGAAACCCCCAGGGGAGGGGATCATCAGCTCTAATGCTTAGGACACCCAGCACCAAAACACTTCCTGGATTCATGCAGACTGTAGGCTCTAATGCAGGCAGGAGCGCTGTGCTCAGCCACCATTATTGAGTTCCCCTAGGGCACTGGGACACACAGCTGCATCCTCAGACCTACAAAAGCCAGAGAGCCATTACACCAGCCCTCAGATATTGTGCCAAGGATCAACCAGTTATCCCTAGCTAGACTGTCAAAACTGTGGGAATCCCTGGTCCTTCAAGAGGGCTGCACCCACAGCGTCTGGACCAGAGCAGTGCCTGCAGCCACCATCCCAGACAGGGACACACAGCTTCTGGTCCAGAGTGAGGCATCCAGCCTCCAGACCAGAGCAACGCCCCCAGGCACCCCTAGGTGCACATTCTCTAGGTCCAGAGCGGAGCACTCAGCCTCTGGCCCAGAAACTTGCTGAGTGCATCTCTCATTTTCCCGGACAGAACTGTGTGCCCCAGGATAACAGACTGAGTTTCCCTGTTGGGAGAAAACCCCACAGCTAGGGAATCAGCAGGTTCTTCAAGAGGACTGTACCTGGAAATTTAGTGAGCAGCAGCACACTAAATTTATAACAAGAAACCCAGCAGTGGGGCAGCTGTCTTGAGAACTTCTATGGGTAAGAGGAGATCCCCCCTGCCTAACATAGACCACAGTTACTACTCAGGGCTATAAACTGAGGTGAGCAGTGGCAACTCCTGAGAAACACTGGCCATACAGTGACCATAACCAAAAAGCAGAGAAGGACTCCTTCAGGAAAAATCATCTTCCGGCCAAGGGGATATTCCCTACCTCAGGACTCCAGGAAGCACAGAAACTAACAGCCAACACCTAAATCAGCCCAATAGGTAGAGGTCAGCGTAAAGGCTCAACCAACAAAAGACAGAGCAATATGGCATTTCCAGAACCCAGCCATCTAGGGGCAAACAGCCCTGGACAATGCAGCGTAATAGAAAATCAAGAAGATGATCTTACATCTATGCTAATGAAGAGGATAATAGAGGAAACAAATAAAATACGTAAAGAAATAGAGGAAGATAAAACCAAACAGATCATGGCTATTCTTAAAGAAATGGAGGAAGATAAAGACAAGCAGATTATGGCCATCCATGAAGAAATACGGGAAGATGCAGCCAAACAGTTTGTGGCCTTCAGAGAAGAAATAATTAAATCACTGAAAGAAATAAAAGAGACAAAGTTGAAGGAACTAAAAGAAAAAGAGGAAAATACAAGCAGACAGGTGAAGGAAGTAAACAAAACAACTCAAGACCTGAAGATAGAACTAGAAAAATTAAAGAAAACACAAATGGAGGAAATAATGAAGAGGAAGAATTTAGGGAAGAAAACAGGAACTACAGAGGTAAGCATAACCAACAGAATACAAGAAATGGAAGAAAGAATCTCAGGTGTAGAAGATACAATGGAAGAAATCGATGTATCTGTCAAAGAAAATGTTAAATCCAAAAAATTCCTGACACAGACCGTCCAAGAAATCCAAGACAATATGAAAAGACAAAACCTAAGAATAATAGGAATAGAGGAAAAAGAAGACTCCCTTCTCCAAGGCCCAGAAAATATTTTCAACAAAATCAGTGAAGAAAATTTCCCCAAGTTAAAGGAGAAGCCAATAAGGATACATGAGGCCTACAGAACACCCAACAAATTTGACCAGAAAAGAAAATCCTCCCGCCACATAATAATCAAAACAGTAAGTATACAGAAGAAAAAATACTAAAAGCTGCAAGGGAAAAAGGCCAAGTAACATATAATGGCAAACCCATTAGAATCACACCTGACTTTTCAACAGAAACTATGAAAGCCAGAAGGGCCTGGACAGATATCATGCAGACCCTAAGAGAACACAGATGTTAGCCCAGGCTACTATACCCTGCAAAACTCTCAGTCCTCATAGATGGAGAAAACAAGATATTCAATGACAAAAACAAATTTCAACAATACCTACACACAAATCCAGGATTACAGAAGACACTGGAAGGGAAAATACAACCCAAGAAAATTAGCCTCTGTCAAGAAAACACAGTAAATAATTAACCTTACTAGAGTAAAACAAAAAGCAACCAAGAACACAACCTTATGAACATAGTCAACATCAAAATCAAAGGATCTAACTGCCACTGGTCATTAAACTCTCAACATCAATGGATTCAACTCTCCAGTAAAAAGACACAGATTAACAGAATGGATATGTAAACAAAACCCAGGAATCTGTTGCATACAAGAAACACACCTAAGGCACAAAGATAGACATTACCTGAGGGTAAAAGGTTGGAAGATGACTTTCCAAGCAAATGGACTCAAGAAACAAGCAGGAGTAGCCATTCTAATATCTGATAAAATAGACTTTTAACCAAAATTAATAAAAAGAGATGAGGAAGGACAATCAGATTATGTCAGAGGCAGTCCCTCTTCCCATTACTCTTACCCATTTGGACACTGAACTGCCAAGGGCTACATCTGTGCAGGGGTTCTAGGTTATCTCCATGAATAGTCCTTGGTTAGAGTATGAGTCTCTGGGAAGTTCCCTGTGTTCAAATTTTCTTGTTCTGTTGCTCTCCTTGTGGAGTTCCTGTCCTCTCCAGCTATTGCTATTTCCCTCTTCTTACATAAACCTCCATTCACTCTGCTGGACAATTGGCCATAGGGCTCAGCATCTGCTTTGATAGTCTGCAGGGCAGAGGCTTTCAGAGTCCCTCTGTGTCAGGTTCCTAGGTTGTTTCCTGTTTTCTTCTTCTGGCTTTCAGAGGCCCTCTGTAGGAGGTTCCTAAGTTGTTTCCTGTTTACTTCTTCTTCTGATGTCCATCCTCTTTGCCTTTCAGGATGAGGATTGAACATTTTAGTTAGGGTTCTCTCTTTTGCTTAGTTTGTTTAGATGTAGATTTTAGCGGGTTTATCCTATGTTGTATGTTTATATGAGTGAGTATATTCCATGTGTGTCTTTTTGCTTCTGGGACAACTCACTCAGGATGATCCTTTCCAGGTCCTACCATTTACCTGCAAATTTCATGATTTCCTTATTTTTCATTGCTGAGTAATACTCCATTGTATAGATGTACCACAATTTCTGCATCCATTCTTCAGTTGAGGGGCATCTGGGCTGTTTCCAACTTCTGGCTATTACAAATAAAGCTGTTTCAAACATGGTTGAGCAAATGTCCTTTTTGTGTGCTTGAGCCTCTTTTTGGATATATGCCTAGGAGTAGTATGGCTGGATCTTGAGGAAGTGCTATTCCTAGTTGTCTGAGAAAATGCCAGATTGATTTCCAGAGTGGTTGTACAAGTTTACATTCTCACCCTAGAATAAGAGGGGAGTAAGGATGAAAACCTCAGTCTATGTATTTAGCTTCTAAAGAACTGAGATGAGGGTTCCCAAATATTGTCCCTAACTGCAAAACTATTACCATCTCTCATTCTCTCCAAAAAGAAAAGTCTCCCTGCTTGCAGTTCATTTTAGTGTGAACTCAAGAAACATAGAATTGCAAGACTGAATATATGCCAGCAATTATTTCCAGGGACTTAATTTCCAATGTCCATATTACCAGTGTTTATCCCGGAGGGTTCCCAGAGCATTGTATGCAACCAGAACAATGTCCTTTGATTTGCAGAAATCAAGAAGTTTGCTCTGATTGAGATAAGGATTACATTCCACCTGCAGAGGGATGGTGGAAAGATGCTTGCTATATTATACAAAGCTCCATCCTATTACACAATAGATAGTTTTAAATAAAGTACACTAAATTAGGAGAGAGTTTTGAGTATTCAGAGTTTCAAGTATTAAATACAGCAATAAAAGAAGAACTTGATTTCAAGGCTCTTCCCCACTTTATCTTCTAAGTGGTTTAGTGTGTCTGTTTTATATTGAGGTATTTGATCCACTTGGACTTTAGTTTATGTGCAGGGTGATAAGTATTGATCTATTTGCATTTTTCTGCATGTACACATCCAGTTAGAACAACACCATTTGTTGAAGATGCTACCTTTTTTCCATTGAATGGTTTTGTCATCTTTGTCAAAAATCAGGTGTCCATAAGTGTGTGGATTTATGTCAGGGTCTTCTATTTGATTCCATTGATCCACCAGTCTGTTTCTATGCCAGTACCATGCAGGGAGCAAACTTCCTGAACAGAACACCAACAGCACAGGCTCTAAGAGCAACAATCAATAAATGGGACCTCATGAAACTAAAAAGCTTCTGTAAAGCAAAGGACACTGTCATAAGAACAAAACGATTAATACAGATTGGGAAAGAATCTTTGCCAACCCTATATTTGACAGAGGACTAATATCCAGTATATATAAAGAACTCAAGAAGTTAAACAGCAACAAATTAAGTAATCTAATTAAAAAATGGAGTACAGAGCTAAAGAGAGAATTTTCTATAGAGGAATATCAAATGGCAGAGAAACACTTAAAGAAATGTGTTGCAACCTGCGTAGTCGTCTCGCCAGCAAGAACGCACACGGACAACAGGATCCTTCTGCAGCAAGCTTTATTGCAGTCAAGCGATGAGAGGAGGAAGACCCCAAGCCCAGGAATGGCACTGCTTAAATGCACCCTAAGGTGGCGTGTGGTCTACTGATTGGCTGCTTACTCATTACCTCACAAGACGCCCCGGGCTGGGCCAAGACTTGGTGTGCTTTTGCCCTTGCGCATGCGTAATATTACTTGTCTTCCAGGGTCAGAGCCGGATGTCGGCGCCATCTTGTAATGGCGTTTTGCCTGGGCACGCCCAAGTGGCTCTCCACATTTCCCCCTTTTTGTTTTATTAGAAGCTGACCAACAAACAAGAAACACAATGGGTGGAAGTAGAGGTTTGACCCCTAGTGTGTGTAAAATGGGCATTGTACTAGAGCCAGCCACAGGCCCTTCACCTGCATGTGACTCCAGACCTGTCCTGTACCTTTTTCCCAGGGGAAGGATCTTGGGTACAACCTTCATGCAATCAAACATGCTTCCCAGAGAACTGCCTATTATGAGCCTTTGTGCAGTGCGTAACCTCGCATCCCGAGTGTGAAGAAAATTAGACCATACCACTTGTGACACCCTTCCCTGTGCAATGGAGTTCGACTCCTAGGGGTGCATGGGCTGTCAGCAAAAGGCACTCAATTTTTTGTCAGCATTGAAAGCCACATTGCGGGGGAGGAACCCTGTTCCATGGCTGCAAACGCTTGAGCAATTACGACCTTGTCACATTTTTGTTGGGCTTTGAGCTTACAGACCACCCAAAGTGAGAACACTAAACCGCAAACTAAAGCAGTGCCAAACAGGCCTACCCCTACCCACTCTTTAAAGAAAGAAAAGGCTGAAGAGATCCAGGAGGAGAGTCCTTCAGTCAATGACAGGTCCACTTGTGTCGAGTTGATGGCTATCACTGCCATTCGCAATGATTCGAGAGTCTCATCAAACCCTTCCGACCACTTTCCTGTGAGATATAAAGATAATTTTTTAGACAAGTTAGCTGCTCGTGTATAATTATCATATTGTACATTGGTAACGCACAGGGCGCCTAACCTTCTTTCGCACCCCAATTGGGCTAATAAGAAGAGAATATCCAATCTTTCTTCTACTAAATCAATGAATTGATTGACCACCATCAACCCACCTTTTAACTGGGCACTAGCAGAAGTATGAAGGTCAACTGCCTCTGCCACTGTTGCGGATAGTTGATTTAAAACTGCACCTGTTTGGACTGTGGTTGACATGGCGATTCCGGCAGCTGTAGCTGCAGCCGCACTAATGGAGATCGCCGTTATAATAGCTGCAGTTATCCCAAAATCTCTCTTTTGTCTGAATAATGACAAAGTAGATGGGGTTTCCACGGGAACAGGGACCCATCGTGGCACTCTAGCAACCATGGCGCGCTTTGCTTGTTTGGCATCCCAACACTGAGACATTATGCAAGAATCATTAGTGCAATTTTTAAATGAGGAATTTGAAAGAATAAACAGGAAGGGGGGATAAACACATAGCGGGGTAGGTGAGAAGTTAATTTGCCTTTGGGTTTTATTAGCCCCAGTAATTTCTGTAGTAGAATTAACGTGTACACTTGAAGTTCCATCAGGTCCCTGAGTTGCTATCTTATGATACTGATAAAATTTGGAAATGCCATTAAAGAGGGCCTTTCCTGTGGTTCCACCCTGAATAAAAACCAACGGACTGAGATCTGTACAACTACCATTAATTCCACATAGTAACCATTTATGGAAAGGATGTGTCCCGAAATCTTGTATGAATATCCCCTGTTTCATATCCCATTCTCCCCCCGGGTTGGACCTCATATTAGGGGAGAAGGAAAAGGTCTTATCCTTGTTTGCCCAGCTAGTGAGAGAGGACTGACATTCAGACCAAGGAGGAATGTTTTCTTGATCATCTAAGTTGCAACGAGGAGCCATCCTAGGTTGAGGAGGACGTTCCTCATAAGTGGCTCCAGGCAATATAAAGGTACCATTGATCCAAATTGCCTCTTGCCAAAAGGTTTTGCTTGTAATAGTTATATCAGAATTACTGGTATTCTGGGTAGTATGTAACCAGCCTCCTTGTTGGTCATCAAACATTCCCAAGGCCTGGGTTGCTAACTTGATACAGTCTCCATCTTTCTCAAATTGAAAGCAGAGAGAGCCTTTCTCTATCAGGGAACGACTCTCTCCTAAAGGTGCCCACACAGGGTCATAAGGGAGATATGGCAAATTCACAGTTTTTTTAGTTATAAAAAGCTTAGGGAAAACAACTGGATTATGTCTAATTGGCATAGGCTTTGGATAAGCAGATAAAATGGCCCAACGTTGGTCCCCTATAATACTAGGAACCCAAATCAGGAGGATCCAAACAAGCACCAGGAACATCTGCAGGCACGTCCTTTGGGGAGTCATCTTTAGGTATCACAAGCTTCCGTGTCAAGCGTTCCGGTAACCAAAAGGGATTATCTTCTTCCTGTGGGAAAACACAGACAGCTCCCCTAGATCTTATTAAAATAGGATCCGGGCCTTTCCATTGACCAGTCAGGACATCCTTCCATTTGACCATTTCTTTAGGCCTATCAGGCTCCAGACAATGACGATCTGCTGCCGAACGGCCCTGACTGTCCAAATTTAAAAAATTAAGGGTGAAGAGTGCTATAGAGATAGTCACTCGTGGTACTGAGGGCAGAGCCTCCTCGACTCCCCCTTTTTGTTTTATTAAATAAGATTTGAGTATGCGATGAGCTCGTTTTATGATGCCTTGTCCCTGAGGGTTATATGGGAGACCTGTCAGATGGATCACCCCCATCTGGCGACAGAATTGTCCAAATTTTTGAGAAGTATAAGCTGGTCCATTATCAGTTTTAAGGATTTTAGGCCTTCCCCAGGCACTCCATGCCTCAAGGCAATGCTGAATGACATAAGCTGCTTTCTCCCCAGTTAATGGGGAAGCAAAAATAATCCCAGAACAGGTATCAATAGAAACATGCAAATATTGTAATTTACCAAATGATGGGATGTGAGTAACATCCATTTGCCAAATTTGTAATGGACGGATTCCCCTAGGATTAATTCCAACATGAGGCATAGGTAAGAATTGACAACAATTTTGACATTGGGTTACTATATTTCTAGCTTCTTTTCTAGTTATGTCAAATCGACGACACAGCGTCTCAGCTGTGACATGAAACCTTTTATGAAACTCCTTAGCCATTTCTAATTTTGATAAGAGGGCGAACCCAATTAATTTTGTGGCTCAATCTGCCAAATCATTCCCATGGGACATAGGCCCCGGCAGGCCCAAGTGGGCTCTAATATGCGTAATAAAAACAGGGAATCTTCTATTAATCAAGGCAGAATGAATCTTTTGAAAAATTTTTGCAAGTTTACTAGATGCCTTAATTAACCCAGCAGCCTCCAAAATCTTTGTTGCATTAACCACATAACAGGAATCCGAAACAATGTTTAAAGGACCCAAAAATTTCTCCAAAACTTTTAATACCACTAGACATTCCACAATTTGGGGCGAGGTTTCATGCTATTGTTTAGAAACAACCTTGTTATTAACCACATAGGCTCCCACACCTGTCTTTGACCCATCAGTATACACTACTAACCCATCCCGAAGAGGTTCTGCGGAGGTGATGCGTGGGAACACAACTGCTTGCGTCAAAGCAAATTGTAAGATGGGATGTTTAGGATAATGATTATCTATCAAATCACCAAAGGAGGTGACTAGCACTGCCCAAACGTCTGAAGTAGCAGATAAAATTTGGACTTGGTGGGCAGTATAAGGCACTATCAGAGCCTTAGGTTCTTTTCCAAAGTGAGTGGTGGCTGCTTTTAAACCATGAAGGGCAAGTTGAGCAACTGCATCTGGATACCATTCAATGATTTTTGCAAGGGAGGCATTGGGATGAACCCACAGCAAGGGTCCGTCTTGACATAGCACAGAGGTTGGTAAACCTCTGGTTTTAAAGACACATAGCTCAAAGGCTTTGGTTTCATCTATGCGTTTCAGCTGGGCATCTTGTAAGGCTTCTTCTACTAATTTTAAAGCGCGGCTTGCCGCCGGTGTTAAAGTTCTGGGTGAAGAAATATGAGTATCCCCCTCCAAAACATTGAACAGGGGTTTTAATTCAGCAGAAGGAATTTTTAGAAACGGCCTCAACCAATTTATATCACCCAATAATTTTTGAAAATCATTTAAGGTATGCAAATGGTCCCTGCGGATCTCTATTTTCTGAGGAACTATTTGTTCCGGATAAATAACAGTCCCTAGAAAGGAACCTACTTCTGAAATTTGGACCTTTTCAGTAGCAATATGTAAGCCCCATTGCCTTAAGGTTTTTTGCAGTAGAGGATATGCAGTCTGCAAGACAGCTAACTCTTTATGGCACAAAAGAATGTCATCCATATAATGGATCAACAGTAAAGAAGAAAATTGTTTTCTAACCAGTTCAAGGGCCATTTGAACATACAGCTGACACATGGTGGGGCTATTGGCCATGCCTTGAGGTAAAACTCTCCATTGATATCTTTTGTCTGGCTCATGGTGATTAACGGCAGGTAGAGTAAAGGCAAATCTCTGTCTCCTGGGCACAGAGGAATGGAGAAGAAGCAATCCTTGATATCTATAATTATGACTCTCCATTGTTTAGGCAAAGCGGAAAGTAAAGGTAGGCCTCGCTGAACAGAGCCAAGGAGCCGCATCTGTGCATTAATGGCCCTTAAATCATGAAGAAGTCTCCATTTTCCAGACTTCTTTTTAATAACAAAAATAGGTGTGTTCCACGGGGAAGTAGATGATTCCAAATGACCAAGCTGTACCTGTTCTTTAACCAGCCTTGTAGCGGCTTCCAGCTTTTCAGAGGAAAGGGGCCATTGAGGAACCCATACGGCCTCCTCTGTGAGCCAAGATATGGGCATGGAACCCTCAATGGCAGCTAATGAAAACCCAGGCCTTGTTTCCCTGTATTACTTTCCTGTGAAATCGGGTGTAATCTCCCTTGTTCCTATTTACCAAGGCCTTTTCCTTCCTTATAACCCATCCTTTTTATTATATCAACAGCTTGTTGAGAGTACTCATTGGTCAATGCCAATCCCAAGTCTTGCAAGATGTCTCTTCCCCAGAGATTAATGGGGAGAGGAAGTACATAAGGTATGAAACTTCCTGTCTGACCCTCTGGTACTTGCCAGGTTAACGAGCGTGAGCTGACTGCGGGGCTGGCTTCATATCCTAACCCTTGTAGGGAATGAGATGATTGTGTAACGGGCCATGCCCTAGGCCACCAATTTGAGGAGATAATGCTCCAGTCAGCCCCAGTATCTAAAATGCCAGTGAAAAGTTTCCCCTCTATCTGTAATTGTAAGGTGGGCCTAGTTTTTAAATCAACCACCAAGTGAGCAAAGTCAGTTCCTGAAGAACCGAACCCTTTGTTGCCCCTTGTCATTCCTGTGGATGGGAAAACATCCTGCAAGCTTGGAAGGAGAACTAACTGGGCAATCCTGTCTCCAGGGGAAATGGAAAATACTCCTTGTGGACAAGAACAAAGAACTCGAAGCCTTCCAGTATAATCTTGATCTATTATTCCAGGATGGATAATAAGCCCCTTTAGGGTAAGAGAGGAGCGTCCGAGTATCAGGCCAACACTTCCCTCGGGCAGAGGGCCCTCAAACTCAACCGGAACGGGCTGAACACCCAATTGGGGCATCAATAAGAACTGGGAGGTGGAACGGAGGTCCAATCCTGCTGATCCTCTTGTTGCTCTACAGCTGGATAGACCCTCCTGTTGCCTGATTGTGTCCCATATCTTTTGGGGCCCTGAGACCTGGTGCCCTGAGACCCGTTTTTTGGAATATTCTCATTCCTTTCATTAGGGGGGGCTTCACGCTGAATAAGTTTTCCCTGAATATCCCTAACTGAACGACATTCATTGGCCCAATGATTACCCTTCCTACATTTGGGGCACAATCCTGGAACTTTCTTTTGTGCAGTAGCACGACAATCTCGCTTCAAATGGCCTGGTTTACCACAACTATAGCAGGTTTTATTGCTTCCTGGACCTGAACGGCTCTTGCTCTGCAGGATAGCCTCTGCAAGGCCAGCATTAGTAAGTGGGCCTCCAAGTCCTCAGCAGATCTTTATCCAATCTGTAAGCCCTTTGTTCCTTCTAGGAGTAATGACTGTTTTACATTCTGGGGAAGCATTTTCATATACCAGCTGTTCTATCATTGGCCTAACTCGCTCCGGATCTCTAAATATTCTAGCTGCTGCTTCTGTCATTCTGGCCACAAAATCTGAGAATGGCTCCTGAGGGCCTTGTATACTCTTTGTCAAGTGTCCTCCGGCCTCGCCCTTCTTTGAAAGGGCTTTCCATGCTTTAATAGCTGCAGCAGAGATCTGACCATATGCCCCCCAATCATAATTTGTCTGATTATGAACACACTGGCCTTGCCCCGTTAGCAAATCAAAGGTCCATTGCCCCTGATTGTCTTCTGCATGGGCATTGGCCCTTGCCTGAGTTTGGGAAGCATCATGCCACAAGGCTTTCCATTCTAAGTACTGTCCCATACTAGGGAGAGCAGCTTTTATGGTCATTTGCCAATCATTTGGAGTCATGGCCATGCTAGCAAGTCTTTCAAGCTGCATGATTGTAAAGTTAGCATCTACCCCGTATTTGTTAACCGATTCAGCAATTTCTTTAACAAGGGGATATTCTACCGGTGCATGAACACGGCCCCCTTCCTCGGCCTCAAATACAGGGAAGGCCTGCAAAAGCTTCCTTTTATCCCTTTTCGAAAAGAAGGAATCTAAACCGTGCCTCTCAACATAAGGTGGAGGGGCACTAGGGGTCAATGGGAAAGCCCCTCGAAGAATTCCAGCTCCTCCCTTCTTTTGTTCTCGATTTGGTGGTAATGGCTGCTCATCAGGGTGGTACCTCTCTTCCTCATAGCGAGCCGCTTCCTCCTCTAAGTCCTCTTCCTCAGAGGGACTCAGCTCCTCAGATTCAGAACTATCAAGCCCCAAAGCCTCCAATTCTTTTTTCGGATAAAGAGGCTTCTTTTTGGGGTTTTTCTTTCCCTTCTCACCTTTCTCTCCCAGGGCGTCCTTTCCCTTGTCTATCCTGTCTGTGGACTTACCGTCCACAGAAGGGCCTTTTTTCTTAGAGACGTCTCTTTCTTTTTCTTTAAGGGCCCCTAACCTTTTATCCCGTTCTGTTTCTGACATGCTGTCTTGTAGTTCCTCTAACACCCCTTGGCCAGCTGCCACAGATGAGCGGCATTTCTCATCTTCTAAGCAAGATTTTACTAAAATCCACAATGACCTAGTTCCAACTTTTAGCTTTCCATTTTCTTTCTCCCTCCGTAAATCACCTTCTAGCTTATCCCAGGAAGCAAGCATCAGCGACCCTGAACATACAAACCAGGGAGCGATGCGATCAATTTCCGTAATAAATCCTTTTAACGTTCTTTTTGAAAGCTTTAGGTCATGCTGTTTTAAAAGTGACTGAAGTGCCATGATCACCGAATGTGAAGCTCCCATGCTGCTCCCTTATCTATGAGAGAAACTGACACAGGGAGGGGCACTGCGGCTTATTTACGTCCAGCTAACAGTACCCAATGGCACACCAAAAGGGGGGACACCATGGCTTATCTACGTCCTTCTGACCATGCCCAACAGCAGCGAGCCTTTTAGCAAGAATATTTGTGGAAGCAAAATAAAACCAAAAGAAAGAGAATGAATGCTACTATCACAATAGGGAAAGCTACAAGAGCTCCTGCCAATTGGGGTGAAAGATGAGACAATTCAAGACCAAACATACCTCTCAGAACTTACCTTAGTGTTGCAGTTCTGAATCCTCCCCGCGAGCGGGGGTCTCCTCAGGGCCGGCGATAAAAGGCTGCCCGGCGTCCCGGGTTTTGGCACCAGTTGTTGCAACCCGCCTAATCGTCTCGCCAGCAAGAATGCACACGGACAACAGGATCCTTCTGCAGCAAGCTTTATTGCAGTCAAGCGATGAGAGGAGGAAGACCCCAAGCCCAGGAATGGCACTGCTTAAATACACCCTAAGGCTGCGTGTGGTCTACTGATTGGCTGCTTACTCATTACCTCACAAGACGCCCCGGGCTGGGCCAAGACTTGGTGCACTTTTGCTCTTGCGCATGCGTAATATTACTTGCCTTCCAGGGTCAGAGCCGGATGTCAGCGCCATCTTGTAATGGCGTTTTGCCCGGGCACACCCAAGCGGCTCTCCACAGAAATGTTCAATGTTCTTAGTCATAAAGGAAATGCAAATCAAAAGGACCCTAAGATTTCACCTTACACCCATCAGACTGGCTAAGATCAAAAATTCAAGTGACAACACATGCTCTAGAGGTTGTGGAGAAAGGGGAACCCTCCTACATTGCTGGTGGGAATGTAAACTTGTACAACCACTCTGGAAATCAATCTGGTGCTACCTCAGACAACCAGTAATAGTGTTTCCTCAAGATCCAGCTGTACCACTCCTAGGCATATATCCAAAAGAGGCTCAAGTACACAATAAGGACATTTGCTCAACCATGTTTGTAGAGCAGTCTTATTTGTAATAGCCAGAAGTTGGAAACAACCCAGATGCCCCTCAGTGGAGGAATGGACACAGAAATTGTGGTACATCTACACAATGGAATCTTACTCAGCAATAAAAAACAAGGAAATCGTGAAATTTGCAGGTAAATGGTGGAATCTGGAAAAGATCATCTTGAGTGAGCTATCCCAGAAGCAGAAAGATGCACACAGTTATACTCACTCATACAGACATATAATATAAGATAAACCTACTAAAATCTGTACACCTAAAGAAACTAATCAAAAGGGAGGACTCTTGCTAAAATGCTCAATCCCTATCCAGAAAGGCAAAGAGGCTGGACATCAGAAGAAGGAGAAAAGAGGGAACAAGTCAGGAGCCTGACACAGAAAACCTCTAAAAAGCTCTGCCCTGCAGACTATCAATGCAGATGATGAGACTTAAGAGCAACCTTTGTGCAGAGTTCAGAATCTTATGAAAGAAGGGGGAAACAGTAAGATATGGAGAGGACAGGATCTCCACAAGGAGAGCAACAGAACCAAAAAATCTGAGCCCAGGGGTCTTTCCTGAGACTGATACTCCAACCAAGGACCATGCAGGGAGATAACCTAAGACCCCTGCATAGATGTAGCCTATGCAGTTTGGTATCCAAGTGGATTCCATTGTAATAGGAACAGGGACTGTCTCTGACATGAACTGATTGGCCTGCTCTTTAATTACCTCCCCCTGAAGGGAAGCAGCCTTATCAGGCCACAGAAGAAGACAATACAGCCACTCCTGATGAGACCTAATAGACTAGGATTAGAAGGAAGGAAAAGAAGACCTCCCCTTTCAGTGGACTTGGGGAGGGGCATGCATGCAGATGGTGGAGGAAGAGAGGGATTGGCACAGGAGGAGGGCGGGAACCACAGGGGAGATACAAAGTGAATCAAGTGTAATTAATAAAGAATTTTAAAAAACTAAAAATTTAGGAAATTAAAAAATATCACTTTATATGTATGAAGCAAATAAAAAATTTCATAGTAATTAGTACAAGAGAAAGACACTTACACACATATGACAAAGAGAATATAAAACTATGTAACTGCTGATGATAATTACAATGACTCTTAGAACACTTGTAACCAAAAGCATTAACTTTATCTAACTTCTAAGGAAAACTGTAGTTTATCTATTTATACTCCAATGAGTTTTTTCACTAAACAATCATTGAGAAATATAAGAGAGTAGGTAAATTAATGGTTAACATTTCCAAATCCCAACATAATAACCAACTCTGGCAAGATCACCAGTGAGTTATCAACAATTATATGAAAATTAGCCATGAAATACAAATCCCTCTCTTGCATCTATGTCACAGTGACTGCAATGGAGGAAAATACATTTTTAACAGAAGAGATATTCCTAACACCAGCATTACCACACAGTCAAATGGGCATCAAGAGTGGGATAACTCATAAATGCATGCTGCATGGTTGAGTCCAATTTTGGGATCACAACACAATAATGACATTATTGTAGGGAAAAATTATTACTATTAGTGCAACATACCTCTCAGACTTAAACTGTAATTGTACGAGCTTACAATAAAACAATGATCTTCTGTTAAAGCACACATACCTGATAACCCAAAATATTTAAAAAGTAGAGGTTGGTAGTATACCTGCAACCAACTTTGAAAGACTAAGCAACCTGTTTGGTGTATGTAAGAACCTGAACTTTGCAGCCAGGTGAAATATAAACATTTTGAACATGGTGAATAAATGTGAATGATCTGTAGCAGCAATTCAAGTTTTATGAGTGTTTTAGATTGCTTTGTTTTAATAAAATTACAGAAATAAAATTATTGATAGAGAAAAGTATAATTTTTATTTTTTTTATTTATTACAATTTATTCACTTTGTATCCCAGCTCTATCTTCCTCCGTCTTCTCTCCCCAAGTCTCTCCTCCAGTCCATTGATAAGCGACATCTTCCTACCTTTCTATCTGACCCTAGTCTATCAGGTCTTCTCAGAACAGGCTGCATTGTCTTCCTCTGTGACCTGGTAAGGCTGCACCCCCTTCAGGGGGAGGTAATCAAAGATCCAGCCACTTAGTTCATGTTAGTGAGAGTCCCCTGTTCCCCTTACTAGGGTACCCACTTGGACACTGAGCTGCCATGGGCTACTTCTGTGCCAGGGTTCTAGGTTACCTCCATGCACAGTCCTTGGTTGGAGTATCAGTCTCAGAAAGGACCCCTGGGCCCAGATTTTTTTCTTCTGTTGCTCTCCTTGTGGATCTCCTGAACCCTCCAGGTCTTTCCATAATTCCCTTCTTTCATAAGATTCCCTGCACTCTGCCAAAAGTTTGGCTATGTGTCTCTTTTTTTCCATTGTATGGTTTTCGCATCTTTGTCAAAAATCAGGTGTCCATAGATGTGTTATTTTTGAGTTTTCTGTTTGATTTTATTCATCCACCAGTCCGTTTCTAATCCAGTAGCATACAGACTTTATTACTGTGAGCACAATAATTTTTAAAATTAAAAAATACCTATGGTGTTTAGCCACCATATTCCAAATATGGACATAAGTTCTTTTTTCCTATATAGAACTCTTAACTTGTCCAATGAGTGACAACACATTCTGGAGAGGTTGTGGATAAAGGGGAACCCTCCTCCATTCCTGGTGGAAATGTAAACTTGTACAACCTTTTTGGAAATAAATCTGGTGCTTTCTCAGACAATTAGGAATACTGCTTTCTCAAGATTCAGCTCTACAACTCCTAGGTATATATCCAACATATACTCAAGTACACAACAAGGACAATTATTCAACCATGTTTGTAGCAGCTTTATTCCTAATAGCCAGAACCTGGAAACAGCCCAGAAGTCCCTCACTTGATGAATGGATACAGAAACTGTGGTACTTTTACACAATTCTACTCAGCAATTAAAAAGAAGGAAATCATGAAATTTGCAGACAAATCATGGACTCTATAAACGATCATTCTGAGTGAGTTATCCCAGAAGCAGAAAGACACACAAGGTATATACTCACTTATAAGTGTATACTAGACCTATAAAATAAGATAAACAAATTAAAATCTATACACCTAAAGAAGCTAAACAAGAAGGAGTTCCTGGGATAAGATGATCAGTCCTCACTTAGGAAGACAAATGGGATGGACATTGGAAATAGGAGAAAACAAGAAACAGCACTGGAGCCTACCACAGATGGCCTCTGAAAGACTCTACCTAGTAGTGTATCAAAGCAGATGCTGAGACTCATAACCAAACCTTGGGCAGAGTACAGGGAATCAGATAAAAAAAAGGGGAGTTACTAAGACAAGGAGAGGACTGGAACACCACAAGGACCAAATAATCTGGACACAAGGGTCTTTTCTGAGACTGATATTCCAACCAAGGAACATGCATGGATATAATCTAGAATCCCTGCTCAGATGTAGCCCATGGCAGCTCAGTATCCAAGTGGGTGCCCTAGTAAGTAGAACAGGGACTGTCTCTGACATGAACTCAGTGATTGGCATTTGAATCCTTCCCCTAGGGAGGAGCAGTCTTGCTAGGCCACAGAGAAGGACATTGCATCCAGTCCTGATGAGAATTGATAAGCTAGGGTCAGATGGAAAGAGAGAAGGACCTCCACTCTAAGTGGACATAGGGAGGGGCAGGGATGAGATGAGGAAGAGACAGTGGGGCTGGGAGGGAATGAAGGAGGGAGCTACAGGTGGGATACAAAGTAGATAAACTGTAATTAATATTAAAATTAAAAACATAAAAAGACAGAAGAGCAAAAAAAAAGTCTACAAATTTTAAAAACAGTATAAGAATGTATATATTGTGCCTTCAAGTGTCCACTCTCTATGTTGTGAATGTAGAGCAACTTGCATTAGGATGTGGAAAAAGCTTTTCTAGTTCCTTATAGTGCACTTTGCCAGTTGAATGTGCCAGAAGCAATGGTATTTCTGATCTATACTAGAAAATAATTAGACATAGAAGCACTTTCCAAGAATTCAAAAACTGACTGGGAGTAGGGCAACGCAAAGAAATGAAACCAAGCATTGGAAGGATAGGCAGAGTTCAGGGAATCTTATGAAAGACTGGGGAGTTAGTATGACCTGGAGAGGACAGGAGCTCCACAAGGACAGCAACAGAACCAAAATATCTGGGCACAAGGGTCTTTCCTGAGACTGATTCTTCAACCAAGGTTCATGCATGGATATAATCTAGACACTCTGCTTGGATGTAACCCGTGTTAGGTCAGTATCCAAGTGGATGCCCTAGTAAGTAGAACAGGGACTGTCTCTGACATGAACTCATTGGCTGGCATTTGAATCCTTCCCCTAGGGAGGAACAGTCTTCCTAGGCCACAGAGGAGGACATTGCAGCCAGTCCTGATGAGACTTGATAAGCTAGCATCAGATGGAAGGGGAGGAGGATCTCCACTATCACTGGACTTAGAGAGGGACAGGAAGGAGATGAGGGAAGGAGGATGGGGCTGGGAGGGAATGAAGGAGGGAGCTACAGCTGGGATACAAAGTAAATAACCTGTAATAAATATTAAAAATTTAAAACATAAAACATAAAAATACAGAAGAGCAAAAAAAAAAAGTCTACAAATTTTAAAGAGTATAAGAACGTGTATATTGTGCCTTCAAGTGTCCACTCTCTATGTTGTGAATGTAGAGCAACTTGCATTAGGATGTGGAAGAAGCTTTTCTAGTTGCTTATGGTGCACTTTGCCAGTTGAATGTGCCAGAAGCAATGGAATTCCTGATCTAGACTAGAAAATAATTAGACATAGAAGCACTTTCCAAGAATTCAAAAACTTACTGGGAATAGGGCAAAGCAGAGAAATGAAATCAAGTGTGGAAGGATGGGCAGAGTTCAGAGAATCTTATGAAAGACTGGGGAGTGAGTATGACCTGGAGAGGACAAGAGCTCCACAAGGAGAACAACAGAACCAAAATATCTGAACACAGGGATCTTTTCTGAGACTGATATTCCATCCAAGGTCCATTCATGGAGATAACCTAGGACCCTGCTCAGATGTAGCCCATGGCAGCTGAGTATCCAAGTTAGTGCCCTAGTAAGTCGAACAGTGACTGTCTCTGACATGAACTCACATGGGCTGTTTGACCCACCCCCGAGGAAGGAGCAACCTTGCTAGGTCACAGAGGAGGACATTGCAGGCAGTCCTGTTCAGACCTGATAAGCTAGGGTCAGGTGGAAGGGGAGGAGGACCTCCCATATCAGTGGACTTAGAGAGTGCCAGAGAGGAGATGAAAGAGAGAGGGTAGGACTGCGAGGGAATGATGGAGGGAGCTACATCTGGGATACAAATTGAATAAAATGTAATTAACGTAAAAATAAAAATTTAATTAAAAAGAAGGAAAGAGATAAAAGGACTACGTTGAAGTGATATCAAGGAGATACATGGATAAGACACAGGCTTCACTACAAACAATGAAATCTACATCTTGGAGCAGAAGGACCTCACAGCAGACATGAAAGAACCCATGCAAGAGAAGAAAAACCTCTCTGAGTTCAGAAAAGACAGGAAAAAAATTGTAACTACAGAAAAATTAGTTACATATATGTTTTACGTATGGGAGTTTCTACATGAAAGTGCTCTGATTTCTTTAACTCATACAATTATTAGTGGTTTAAAAAATCCTCCTATTTAAAAATTAATGAAAAATAGTGCTGTCTACAGGGTTTGCAGATACTTGACATAATTTAAATTTAAAGTGGTAAATGCATGTGTGTTAAAATGAATGTGTGTGCAAGAAAATACAAAGTAGAACACAAACAAATTGAAGACTAAGAATTATCTATCTCGGTGCCTTTATTTCAGAAGACAAAGTATTATTTCATTATCTTGGGGTTACTAGATGTACTGATAATGCAATGCTGAGACCAAGATCAGCATTCATTTCTATTCTAATTCCATATGCAACAAAAACCATGGTGCTATTACAGAGAGGGATAAAGCTGTTCAAGTGTATACGAAAAACACAATCATGGGAACAAGAGGTAGAAGGAGTACACTCATACGCGGCTCCTGAGTTGCCCAAGAACTACATATGGTGAATCAATGTAAATGATTTTGAAGTCCACAGTCTCTCTCCTCACCTGCATGTTCTCTTTGATAGACTCTTCTTTGAGACTGGTGGTGAGGACCACAGTCCCACGCTGCAACTGGTACCGAAGCCCAATCGAGGCTGGAGATCGATGGTATTTTTTTGCCATGGAACCAAGAACTGGTTCATCCAAGAGAACAGGGGACTTCTGGTCCACCGTCGAATGAAATGTAGGAAGGCTAAATTCCTCAAGCTAAAGCATGTAAAGAAGTGTCAAATATACACACAGCTGGCTATTGAGAACTGGGTTCCCAAGTATGTTCCTGGACCTGTAACACCATTATCATATTTTGTTCTACACCAAATGCAATTTCTCTGTATTTCCGAATCACATGACTATGGACTTGTGTAAGACTAAAGGTATGTCAAGAACAATTGTGAGTTTATGATTTAATGACCTCATTACCATCCTTTGTATCTTTGTGTTCCCAAAACACCATAGGCAACCAGTACAATGTCATTTGACTTGCATAAATCCAGAAGTTTCATTTGGTTGAGATAAATATGGCATTCTACCTGCAGATGAATGAAGATACCATATTATATGAAATCCCACGTTCACATAAAAAGTGTTAAATTACAATAAGCTGAATTAGGAAAGCCTGTGTAACAAAGTATGGATTGAATATAACAACATCAAGGATTAAGCAAATAACTCCCTACCATTCTGATGCAAGAAACCTTAATTGACTGCCTTGTGTCATTTAACAAATGAAAATACAGTTACCCGGGAAGTAGAAGGGGTTTGTGGGTGAGTAGCAAAGAAAGTATTAATGGATATTGGGGAGGGATGATGAAGGAACATACATAAATTATAAAAGGAACACATACAATTTTTAAGTGTTTAAAAGAAAATAGTGGATTTTTCATTGTTCTAATTTCAGATTTTAGAAGGCTGAGTCAGTTGTGTGTGTGCAACAGCACGCTTTTGGAGGCTGCAGATCAACGTATAGTTGTCAGTTTATTCCTTCTACCATGTGAAGGATCAAATTCAGGGTTTCAGGCTTGGCAGCAAATGCATTTGCTAACTAATGCATCTCACTGGGCCAATGATATCTGTCTTATTGACACATTTATTGTACATACTGATGAACTTCTTAAAGACATGTTGATATGACTATATTTTTACTTTGACCTTATTTACTCTCACCTTCCTGTTCTTCCTTATTCCCATTTAGTTCTCCAAATTATTATTTAAAATATTCTAATGTTTATATTCTTACAAGCACTTTAAAATAACAATTTTATATGAACCAACCTTTACACAAAATCTTAGGGGCAAATGCCCATTTTCTCAGGGACTCATGATAGAGTCTAGATATGGAACAGGGAATGGACTTACTAATTTTTGACTATGAAATAGAAGGAACTTAGTCAAAGACTTGAAAGAGGAAAGTATATAGACTAAAACAGACAGTTGGGTAGAGACCTCAAATTTGGCAGATTTTTAGCAAGAACTGGAAAGTAAAAAGCAATTTAAATAAGTGAAGTAATTCAAAATAAATATTTTAATATTAATATGCACACACAAAAGGTAATTGGACATAAAAAAGCAAAGCTATGTGTCATTATCAGCTGTGGTTATTACAGGAACTCCATTCTCAAAACATCTGTAACTAAATATATACACTTTACCAATAAATATAGCTATTGTGAATTGAGACTTACTATGAACTTTCTGCTGTAGACAAACAAGAAGTAACAATACAGCTGAAAAGGAGAATTAGTATTGTCAAGAGTCAACAAAATTTTCAGGCAACATCTTTGGTGTGTTCTCAAATATTATGTAAAAGTTTATCACAAAGTATAGATTTATGTTTTGTAAATCATCAT
>NW_026590395.1:0-4172 GCF_907164565.1 Psammomys obesus
TGTGATGGAATCTTTTGGACTCCAAAAGGCTTGCTTAGGTAATTTAATCTATCCAGCTTTGTTTCTTGAAACAGATGTAGCCTTTCTCTTGAGGTAGTTTTATTCTATGTCATCAGATTCTCTTAGTGGGCATCCCAAGGTTGTAGCATTTCCAACATCCTGAGTTCTTCATTACAACTTAGGTTTCACCTTTACAACATAATGCCATAAATCCAATCTTGCTACTATTTGATTGATCTCAGTGTCGCTCTGGAAATGTTCTGGAAGACACTGATATGCCACTGATTTTGATTCCTTCATTCCTGAAGTACCAAATGAATGCTCCTGCCAAATCCTATAGCCATTTCATGATGGAGCTTGTTGCTTCTACAGTTGTGTCAGCTTCTGTGAGCTATGTACAAAAAGGGGTTTTACATCATAAGGTCCAGGAGTAGCTGAGGTGGGACAGCAGTGGCAGTGATATGGCCAAAAGGAGCTGGTCACTGTTTGGCATCTCTATACTTAACTCTTGAGCTTTCAGGCTGGTACCCTTGCTAGTTGAAACTGTTGGTCACAGCGAGAAACTCTGAACTTACTTAACATGTAATTGTCAGACTGATGGCACTGGCTACTGTACTTTAATTCTTTTTTAAATATTTTTTTATTTTTATATTAATTATACTTTATTCACTTTGTATCACAGCTTTAGCCACTTCCCTCATTCTCTCCCAATCCCACCCTCCAGCCCTCATCTCCTCCTATTCCCTTCTCCAAGTCCACTGATTGATAGGGGAGATCCTCCTCCCCTTCCATCTGGCCCTAGATTATCAGGTCTCTTCAGGATTGGCTGCATTGTCCTCATCTGTGGCCTATCAAAGCTGCTCCCCCATCAAGGGGAGGTGGTCAAAGAAATAGCCCAAGACTTCATGTCATAGACAGTCCCTGTTCCCCTTACTAGGGCATCCACTTGGATACTGAACTGCCATGGGCTATATCTGAGCAGGAGTTCTAGATTATATCCATGAATGGTCCTTGATTGTAGTGTCAGTCTCAGAAAAGACTCCTATGTCAAGACATTTTGGTTCTGTTGCTCTCCTTGTGGAGCTCCTGTCCCCTCCAGTTCTTTCTATCTCCCCCTTCTTTCCTAAGATTCCCTGCACTCTGCCCAAAGTTTGTTTATGATTCTCAGTATTTGCTTTGATATACTGCTGGGTAGAGTCTTTCAGAGGCCCTCTGTGGGAGACTCTTGTCCTGTTTCCTGTTTTCTCCTTCCAATGTCTGTCCTGTTTGCCTTTCTGAGTGAGGATTGATCATCTTACCCAGGGTCCTCCGTCTAGCTCAACTTCTTTTGGTTTACATATTTTTGTAGGCTTTTCCTATATTATGTTTAGTATCCACTTATAAGTGAGTATATACTGGTGTGTCTTTCTGTATCTTGGATACCTCACTCAGGAAGATCTTTTCTAGGTCCCACCATTTGCCTGCAAATTTCATGATTTCCTTGTTTTTAGTTGCTGAGTAGTATTCCATTTTATAAATGTACTACAATTTCTGTATCCATTCCTCTGTTGAGGGACATCTGTGTTGTTTTCAGGTTCTGGCTATTGTGAATAAAGCTACTGCAAACATAGTTGAGCAAATTTCTTTGTTAAATACTTGAGCATATTTTGGATATATGCTTAGGAGTGGTATAGCTGGATATTGAGGTAGCACTATTCCTAGTTGTCTGGGAAAGCGCCAGAATGATTTCCAGAGTGGTTGTACAAGTTTACATTCCCACCAGCAATGGAGGAGCATTCGTTCCCCTTTCTCCACATCCTCTCCATCATGTGTTGTCACTTGAGTTTTTGATCTTAGCCATTCTGATGGGTATGAGGTGATATCTCAGGGTTATTTTGATTTGCATCTCACTGATGACTCAGGACTTTGAGCATTACCTTAAGTGTTTCTCTGCCATTCTATATTCTTCTATTGAAAATTCTGTTTACCTCTGTATCCCATTTTTTAATTGGATTACTTGATTTGTTGCTTTTTTTATTTCACGAGTTCTTTATATATATTCAATATTAGCCCTCTGTCAGATATTGGGCTGGTAAAGATCTTTTCCCTGTCTTTAGGCTGTCATTTTGTTCCGATGACAGAGTCCGTTGCTTTACAGAAGCTTTCCAGTTTCATGAGGTACCATTTATTAATTGTTGATCTTAGATCCTGTGCTGTTTGTGTTCTGTTCAGGAAGTTGTCTCCTGTGCCAATGAACTCTAGGCTCTTCCCCACTTTTTCTTCTAACAGGTTTAGTGTGTCTGGTTTTATGTTGAGGTCTTTGATCCACTTGGACTTCAGTTTTGTGCAAGTGATAAATATGGATGTATTTGTATTTTTCTGCATGTGGACATCCAGTTAGCCCAGCACCATTTTGGAAATGCTGTCTTTTTTCCATTGTATGGTCTTGGATTCTTTATGAAAAATCAAGTATCCATAGGTGTGTGGGTTTATATCTGGGTCTTCAATTTGATTCCATTGATCCACCATTCTGTTTCTATGGCAGTACCATGCTGTTTTTATTACTCTTGCTCTGTAGTACAGCTTGAGATCAGGGATAGTGATACCTCCAGATGATCGGCTGTTATACAGGATCATTTTGACAATTCTGGGTTTTTTGTTTTTCAATATGAAGTTGAGAATTTTTCTTTCAAATCTGTGAAGAACTGTATTGGTATTTTGATGGGAATTGCATTGAATCTGTAGATTGCTTTTAAGAGGATGGCCATTTTCTCTATGTTAATCTTACGCATCCATGAGCACAGGAGACCTTTACATCTTCTGATATCTTAATTTCTTTCTTCAGAGACTTGAAGTTTTTTTCAAATAGGTCTTTTACTTGCTTGGTTAGAGGCACACCAAGGTACTTTATTAGTGGCTATTGTAAAGGGTGTTGTGTTCCTAATTTCTTTCTCAGCCCTTTTGTTTTTGGTATACAAGAGGGCTTTTTTTTCGTTTTGTTTTTGAATTTTTTTCCAGCCACTTTGCTGAAGGTTTTTACCAGCTGAAGGAGTTCTATGTTTGAATTTTTGGGGTTGTTCATGTATACTATCATATCATCTGCAAATAGCGATACTTTGACTTGTTTTCTGATTTGTATCCCCTTGATCTCCTTTAGTTGTCTTATTGTTCTAGCTAGGACTTCAAGTACTATGTTGAAGAGATATGGAGACAGTGGGAAGCCTTGCCTTGTCCCTGACTTCAGTGGGACTGACTTATGTTTCTCTGTTTAATTTGATGTTGGCTATAGGCTTTCTCTATATTGTCTTTACTGTATTTAGGTATGTGTCTTGTATCCCTGATCTCTCCAAGACTTCCAACATGAATGGGTATTGTATTTTGTCAAATGATTTTTTGGCATCTAAGGAGATGACCATGTGGTTTTTCATCTTCAGTTTGTTCATATGGTGGATCATATTGATGGATGTCCGTATATTGCACCACCCCTTCTTGCCTGGGATGAAGCCTACTTGGTCATGGTGGATGATATCTTTTATATGTTTTTGGATTCAGTTTGCAAATATTTTATTGAGTATTTTTACATCAATGTTCCCAAGAGAGATAGGTCTGAAGTTCTCTTTTTGGTTGGGTCTTTGTGTGGTTTATTTATCAAGGTGACTGTGGCTTCATAGAATGAGTGTGGTAATGTTCCTTCTGTTTCTATTTTTGGAATAGTTTGAAGAAAAGTTGAGTTAGCTCTTCTCTGAAGGTCTGGTAGAATTCTGTGCTGAAACCATCTGGCCCTGGGCTTTTATTGGAAGGGAGACTTTTGATGACTGCTTCTATTTCCTTGGGGGATATAGGACTATTCAGTCTTTCTCCCTGATATTGATTCAGTTTTGGCAAAGGAATATAGTAAGAAAATTGTCCATTTCATTTAGATTTTTAAATTTTGTGGCATTATAGGCTTTTGTAGTACAACCTAATGATTGTTTGGATTTACTCAGTGTCTGCTAGTATGACTGCTTTTTCATTTCTAATTTTGCTTATTTGGATGGTTTCTCTCTGCCCTTTAGTTAGTTTGGCTAAGGGTTGGTCTAGCTTGTTGATGTTATCAATGAAACAGCTCTTGGTTTCATTGATTCTTTGAATAGTTTTATTTGATTCTAACTTATTGATTTCAGCCCTGAGTTTGATTATTTCCAGCCATCTAT
>NW_026590396.1:0-6605 GCF_907164565.1 Psammomys obesus
ACGCTAAGGACACGGGACCTCTCTCAACTTCCTGAAGAATTCTCCAGACTCGAGAGAGAGACAATACCAGTCTGATCGGCAGAATCCAAAAACAAACAGGGAAGGTCTCAGATAAGCCAATGGCCAGGGGTAGGCGAAAGAACACTTCCAACATAAATCAGGACATCATGACTTCACCAGCAAACCCCAAAATCGATGGATACTCCAATTCATCAGAAGCACAGGAAAATGACCTTAAAGCCATGCTTGCTCAATTATTTGAGGCTCATAAAGAGGAAATGAACAAATCTTTCAAAGAGTTGGCCAGTCAATTGGAGATAAAGAAAGAAGAAATAGACAAAGGCCTTAAAGAAACACAGGCAAACATAGCCAAACAAATAGAGGCACAAGTAGAGAAAAAATTAGTGGCATACAAAAAGGAAATGAACAAAGAAATAGAGTCCATCGTAGAGAGACAGGAATCCAAATTCAAACACATGGAAGAAATGGTGCAAGGCATGAAAACAGAATTAAAATCAATAAAGAAAACACAAAATGAGAAAACTCTTGAGCTGGAGAACTTGGAGAAAAGATCAGGAACCACAAAAGTAAGCATCACCAACAGAATACAAGAGATGGAAGAGAGAATCTCTGGAGCTGAAGACACACTTGCAGAAATTGATACTTCTCTCAAAGAAAAAGTAAAATCAGAAAAATTTCAATCACAAAATATCCAAGAAATCAAGGATGCTATGAAAAGACAAAATCTAAGAATAATAGGAATTGATGAAAAAGAAGACTCCAGGCTCCAAGGTCCAGAAAAAATTTTCAAGAAAATCATAGAAGAAAATTTTCCCAACTTAAAGAAAGAGATGTCCATAAATATACAAGAGGCCTACAGAACACCAAATAGACTAGACCAGAAAAGAAACACATCACGTCACATCATAGTCAAAACACTAAATCTACAGAACAAAGAAAAGATATTAAAAGCAGCAAGGGAAAAAGGCCAAGTAACATATGAAGGTAGACCTATCAGAATCACACCAGACTTCTCATCAGAAACTATGAAAGCCAGAAGGGCCTGGGCGAGCATCATGGAGACTCTAAGAGATCACAAATGTCAACCCAGACTACTATACCCTGCAAAGCTTTCAATCAACATAGATGGAGAAAACAAAATATTCCATGACAAAACTAAATTTACGCAATATCTATACAGCAAAACAACCCTACAGAAGATACTAGAAGGAAAACTCCAATCCAACGAAAACGAATTCACCCAAGAAAACAGGGCATATAGATAATATCCCAACAAAAATGAAAAGAAAACAAGCAATGAAACAAGGTAAGATTATCGACTCCATTACTAAAGGATCTAACATGCATTGGTCAATATTATCTATCAATATTAATGGACTCAACTCACCAATAAAAAGACACAGGCTAACAGAATGGTTACGGAAACAAGACCCAACATTCTGTTGCATCCAAGAAACACACCTATGCAACAAAGATAAACACTACCTCAGAGTAAAGGGCTGGAAAAATGTTTTTCAAGCAAATGGTTCCAGAAAACAAGCTGGAGTAGCCATCCTAATATCTAATAAAATAGACTTTCATCCGAAGTTAATCAAAAAAGATAAGGAGGGCCACTATATTCTCATCAAAGGAAAAATCCAACAAGAGGACATCACAATTTTGAATATCTATGCCCCAAATACAAGAGCACCTACATTCGTAAATGAAATAATATTAAAGCTTAAGTCATACATTGATCCTAATACCTTAATAGTGGGAGACTTCAACACCCCACTCTCATCAAGGGACAGATCAACCAGACAGACACCAAATAGGAAAATAAAAGCACTCACAGAATCCCTAAATCAAACGGACCTAATAGACGTCTACAGATCTTTTCACCCAAACTCAAAAGAGTACACCTTCTTTTCAGCACCACATGGAACCTTCTCCAAAATAGACCATATAGTTGGTCACAAAGCAAGCCTCAACAGATACAAAAGGATTGAAATAATCCCTTGTATACTATCTGACCACCATGGACTAAAGCTAGACATCAACAACAACAGAAACAACAAAAAGCCGACACGCACATGGAAACTGAACAACTTACTACTCAATGACAGTTGGGTCAAGGAAGAAATAAAGAAAGAAATTAAAGACTTTCTAGAATTCAATGAAAATGAAGGCACAACATATCCAAATTTATGGGACACATTGAAAGCAGTGCTCAGAGGAAAATTTATAGCACTAAGTGCCTACAAGAAGAAATCCGTAATATCACATACAAACAACTTAATGGCCCAACTGAAAAACCTAGAAAAAAAGAAGCAGATACACCCAAGAGGAGCAGAAGGCTGGAAATAATCAAAGTAAGGGCAGAAATCAATTAGAAACAAATAAAATTATCCAAAGAATCAATGAAACAAAAAGCTGGTTCTTTGAGAAAATCAACAAGATAGACAAACCCTTAGCCAAACTAACTAAAAAGCAGAGAGAAACCATACAAATCAGCAAAATCAGAAAGGAAAATGGGGACATAACTATGGGGACACTGAGGAAATCCAAACGATTATTAGGTCATACTACAAAAGCCTATATGCCAGAAAATTTGAAAATATAAATGAAATAGATAACTTTCTTGACAGATTCCATTAAGTCAAGATCAGGTAGAAAGACTGAATAGCCCTATATCTCCCAAGGAAATTGAAGCAGTCATTAACAGTCTCCCCTCCAAAAAAAGCCCTGGACCAGATGGCTTCAGCGCAGAATTCTACAAGACCTTCAAAGAAGTACTAACACCAATTCTCCTCAAACTATTCCACAAAATAGAAATAGAAGGAACACTACCAAACTCATTCTATGAAGCCATAGTCACTTTGATACCTAAACCACACAAAGATCCAACAAAAAAAAAGAGAACTTCAGACCTATCTCTCTTATGAATATTGATGCAAAAACTACTCAATAAAATACTTGCAAACCGAATCCAAGAACACATCAAAGATATCATCCACCATGACCAAGTAGGCTTCATCCCAGGAATGCAAGGGTGGTTCAACATACGGAAATCCATCAATGTAATCCACCACAAAAACAAAATGAAGGAGAAAAACCACATGATCATCTCCTTAGATGCTGAAAAAGCATTTGACAAAGTCCAACAATCATTTATGTTTAAAGTCTTGGAGAGATCAGGGATACAAGGCACATACCTAAAGATAGTAAAGGGAATATACAGCAAACCTATAGCCAACATCAAACTCAATGGAGAGAAACTTAAATCAATCCCACTGAAATCAGGGACAAGACAAGGCTGCTCACTCTCCCCATATCTCTTTAACATAGTACTTGAAGTCCTAGCCAGAGCAATAAGACAACTAAAGGAGATCAAGGGGATACAAATCAGAAAGGAAGAGGTCAAAATGTCACTATTTGCAGATGATATGATAGTATACATGAGCAACCCCAAAGATTCAACCAGAGAACTTCTTCAGCTGATAAACACCTTAGCAAAGTGGCAGGATACAAAATCAACTCAAAAAAATCAGAAGCCCTCTTGTATACCAAAGACAAAAAGGCTGAGAAAGAAATTAGGGAAACAACACCCTTCACAATAGCCACTAATAACATAAAGTACCTTGGTGTGACTCTAACCAAGCAAGTGAAAAACCTGTTTGAGAAAAACTTCGAGTCTCTGAAGAAAGAAATTGAAGAAGATCTCAGAAGATGGAAAGATCTCCCGTGCTCATGGATTGGTAGGATTAACATTGTGAAAATGGCCATCCTGCCAAAAGCAATCTACAGATTCAATGCAATTCCCATCAAAATACCAACTCAATTCTTTACAGACCTTGAAAAAAAGATTCTCAGCTTCATATGGAGAAACAAAACACCCAGAATCTCCAAAACGATCCTGTACAACAACAGATCATCTGGAGGTATCTCCATTCCCGATCTCAAGCTGTACTACAGGGCAACAGTAATAAAAACTGCATGGTATTGGCATAGAAACAGAAAGGAAGATCAATGGAATCACATAGAAGACCCAGAAATAAACCCACACACCTATGAATACTCAATATTTGACAAAGAAGCCAAATCCATTCAATGGAAAAAAGACAGCATCTTCAACAAATGGTGCTGTACCAAGTGAATGTCTACATGCAGAAAAATGAAAATAGATCCATATTTATCACCCTGCACAAAACTAAAGTCCTAGTGGATCAAGGACCTCAACATAAAACCAGATACTCTAAATCAGTTGGAAAAAAAGTGGGAAACAGCCTAGAACTCATTGGCACAGGAGACAACTTCCTGAACAGAACACCTTCAGAGCACAGGCTCTAAGAGCAACAATCAATAAATGGGACCTCATGAAACTTAAAAGCTTCTGTAAAGCAAAAGACACTGTCATCAAAACAAATAGACAGCCTACAGATTGGGAAAGAATCTTCACCAACCCTTTATCTGACAGAGGGCTAATATCCATTATATATAAAGAACTAAAGAAGCAGAAAAGCAACAAACCAAGTAATCCACTTAAAAAATGGGGAACAGAGCTAAACAGAGAATTCTCGAAAGAGGAACATCGAATGGCAGAGAAACACTTAAAGAAATGCTCAACCTCATTAGCCATTAGGGAAATGCAAATCAAAACGACCCTGAGATTTCACCTTACACCCATCAGAATGGCCAAGATGAAAAACTCAAGTGATAGCACATGCTGGAGAGGTTGTGGAGAAAAGGGAACCCTCTTCCATTGCTGGTGGGAATGTAAACTGGTTCAACCACTTTGGAAGTCAATCTGGTGATTTCTCAGACAACTAGGAGTAGTGCTACCTCAAGACCCAGCTATACCACTCCTAGGTATATACCCAAAATTTGCTCAAGTACACAACAAGGACATTTGTTCAACCATGTTCATAGCAGCTTTATTTGTAATAGCCAGAACTTGGAAACAACCCAGATGTCCATCAACAGAGGAATTGATACAGAAATTGTGGTATTTTTACACAATGGAATACTACTCAGCAATCAAAAAGGAGGAAATCATGAAATTTGCAGGCAAGTGGTGGGATCTAGAAAAGATCATTCTGAGTGAAGTATCCCAGAAGGAGAAAGACAAACTTGGTATATACTCGCTTATATAGACCTACAAGATATGATAAACATAATGAAATCTACACTCCTAAAGAAGATAATCAAGAAAGTGGACACAGGCAAAGGTGATTAATCCTCATTTAGAAAGACAAATGGGATGTGCAATGAACTTATGACAGGAGTCTACCACAAAAGGCATCTGAAAGACTCTACCTAGCAGTGTTTCAAAGCAGACACTAAGACTCATAACCAAACCCTCGGCAGAGTGCAGGGAATCATATGAAAGAAGGGGAGTTAGTATGATATGGAAAGGATAGGAGCTCTACAAGGACCAAATATATCTGGGCACAGGGTCTTTTCTGAGACTGACACTCAACCAAGGACCATCTATGGATATAACCTAGAACTTCTGCTCGGATGTGGCCCGTGGTAGCTCAGTAACCAAGTAGTTTTCCAAAGTAAGGGGAACACAGACTATTTCTAACAGGATCTCAAGGGCAGGCTGTTTGACACCCCCCCCCGGGGAGGAGCAGTCTGTTAGGCCACAGAGGAGGACTTTGCAGCCAGCCCTGAAGATACCTGATAAAACAGGGTCAGATGAAAGGGGAGGAGGTCCTCCCCTATCAGTGGACTTGGAAAGGGGCAGGGAGGAGACCAGGGAGGGAGTGTGGGGTTGGGGAGGGAATGAGGGAGCGAGATACAGCTGGGACACAGAGTTAACACAAGTTAACACAACAAGGACATTTGTTCAACCATGTTCATAGCAGCTTTATTTGTAATAGCCAGAACTTGGAAACAACCCAGATGTCCATCAACAGAGGAATGGATACAGAAATTGTGGTATTTTTACACAATGGAATACTACTCAGCAATCAAAAAGGAGGAAATCATGAAATTTGCAGGCAAATGGTGGGACCTAGAAAAGATCATCCTGAGTGAAATATCCCAGAAGGAGAAAGACAAACACGGTATATACTCACTTATATAGACCTATAAAATATGATAAACATAATGAAATCTATACACCTAAAAACGATAATCAAGAGAGTGTACATGGGGTAAGATTATCAATTCTCTTTTTGAAAGACAGATGAGATGCACATTAAACATTGACAGGAGTCTACTGAGCGCATTTGAAAAACTCTAACTAGCAGTGTTTTCAAAGCAAAGACTCATGACCAAACCTTTGGCAGAGTACAGGGAATCATAAGAAAGAAGGGGAGTTAGTCTGATGAGGAAAGGATAGGAGCTCCACAAGGACCAAAGATATCTGGGCACAGGGTCTTTTCTGAGACTGACATGCAACCAAGGACCATGTATGAATGTAACCTAGAATCTGTGCTCAGATGTAATCCATGGTAGCTCAGTAACCAATTGGTTTCCCATAGTGAGGGGAACAAGGACTATTTCTAACAGGAACTCAATGACTGGCTCTTTGGCCTCCCCACCCCCAAGGGAGGAGCAGTCCTGTTAGGCCACAGAGGAGAGCTTTGCAGCCAGTC
>NW_026590397.1:0-9085 GCF_907164565.1 Psammomys obesus
TTCATTTTAATGATATTATGACATCTTTATTCTCTCATGTTAACCTTATGGATTCTATGATATCACAAGACTATTATGACTTCACAAATGCATTATTTCTTGAATTATGACAGCATCATGGGATTATGACATCACAATGGAATTTTGGCAAAAGAAAGGAATTATGACATCATTATGGAATTATGACATCATTATGGAATTATGAAATTACAATGGTATTATGATTACATAAAATGATTATGACTTAATTATGGAATTATGATATGACATAATAAATGAATAATGATATCAGAATGGAAACATGACATCAGAATAGAATATGAAATCATAAAGGGATTATGTCACCACCATGGAATTATGACATCACTATCATACTATGATATCACAATGGTATTATGACATCATGATGGAATTAGGACATGACTTTCTCCTGAGTTGCTAAATACACAGGGACTGGACATTGCACATGTAGATTTTACTTAAGAGTTTTCATAATTTCATAATTATTATTGTATTGAAAGATAAGAAGCCTTTTATTGGACTTAAAGTGGAAAATGTTAGTATAATGTTCTTTTGGAATGTATACACCTTACCCTTGTTCATTCAAATGCTGATTTCTACCCCCCAATTATCTGTGTTCAAACCCAACATTGCATTGTGATGCTTATTCTAAGTATCATCTGTATCAAGTTTGTGTAAACATGCCACCATTTGTTCTCCAATTTGTCAATCAAAACAACAAGCCACAATTCTGGGCAAAGAGGATAGGGTGGACAACCTGGTTCAGAGTGGGAGGAGAAGGAGCAGTAGGAGGGAGAAGGGAGGAGCCAAAGGAGAGGAGGAGGAGAAGTGGCAGGAGCAGAAACTGGGAGAGAGGGGCTAGGAGAGGTCTTGGAAACCATGTGCAGAAATGAACTGGACCTAAGATATCACTAAAAGCAAGTATAATGGGTAAAATCTGAATGGTAGAATCTATGTGGGCTTGAAGGTTTAGGATGGAGTAACTATTGCCCAGCATTGTGTTCTAGGTTAACAAAATAAATCCTAGTCTCTGTGTGGTGATTTTGGCTAAACAGGTGTTTAGGACTAACAGCAGCTTTACTAAAGGATAAATAAATAGTAAATATTAATAAAGCGATATAACATATGTTCTATACAACTGAACAGAGTTCTAAAATAATACAAAAGACCAATAAATACTTTTAGAAAGTGTTCAAAATTCCTAGTCATAAGTCTGGTTTTATGTTTGGTTTGATCATCTTGGCAAAACAGGCAGTTAAGAAGTGTTAGGAGTAGCTCAAGCTTTCCCCTTCTATTTTTGGTACTATTGGCAGAGTATAAACCTAGTAAAGAGAAGAATAATGTATTGGACACTTACTTTTGTTAATTAAACACAGAAAGATCAACAAGAGGGATTCAAATGAAGGTTAACTTACCTAAAGTGTGCAATAATCTTGATGGCTGGACAAATGATCCTATGTTTTTTGTTTTTTTTTTTAATGACTCTTATGTCCCAATGAAGGATCAGAAAATAATATGACTTTAGAGAATTAACTCTTAGATAGGGATATGCACCAAAATTCCTCATGGACCTTTCTCAAAATGCCTGCAACATTACCAAAGCTTTCCTACTGAATATTTTGGTTAAGGTCAAGAACATACTTTAATAGTCACGTAAGTGAATCTGATGTTCATACCTATCACAGCACATCAATTCTTAGACTAAGCAAAAACCAAAGTTGGTTCTACAATCAACAAGAGTTTGTACTCTGAAGCTTCCATACCACATACAAACCACCTAGGAAGCTCTCAATCAAGAACTTAGAAGCAATCCACGTTCCAAGTAATACCTCAGATTCTGAACCCCAAGCCCTTTAAAATGCACACAGGCCACGTACTGGCTTTGGGTAAGCAAGTTTTAGAAGATTCAGCTTCTCCGCAGAATTCAGAAAACATGAGCCACTCCACTGCTTAACCCTCAACTCTCAGTTATAATAATGACCCTGCCAGAAAGACTGTTACAACCAAGAGCTCAACCTTTGTTCATCTAGTACATAAAAGAACCTATCTTTTCTACTGCAACATTTAGAGCCTCTTTTTCCAAAACCAACATTTTCAAGATTACAACTTTCTAATTATATCATATACATTTATGAATCATTTCAAATATAAATATCCAGGAAGAAAAATTGTTAGGGCAACCAAAATTTACACTTACCTGTCTCTTCCCTTTCTGACAATATTTACTTCAAAACAATAAAACCCACAGGTTGCTGGTATCGGATGTGTGGCTTGAACAGATGCTTCAACATTGGGAGTTTTACAAAGATCTACATGTGAAACGAGAAAGACATAGGACAGATGCGATTTTCCGTGAAAATCTTAAACAATTCAACACAATAAGGCACTTAGATGAAATTTAATTCCTGTTTTCATCATTTCAAGTAACTGAAGAAGTGACAAAACATTTAATATTGCAATGAACTGAATGTGCAAAATAGCTGCAGCTAGCCAAAACATTCTTCGCACTATCTCTTGGTTATATTAAGAGTTCAGAACCTAGTCAGGTGTTGGTGTCTAGACAAGAAACTCTTAGCACTATCTCTTGGTTGTATTAAGAGTTCAGAATCTAGCCAGGCATTGGTGGCACAAACAATTAATCCTAGCACTGGGGAGGCAGAGGCAGGCAGATCTCTGTGTGTTAGAAGCTAACCTGGTCTACAGAGTAAGGACCAGGAAAGCCAGGGCTACACAGAAAACTCTTGTCTAAAAAAAAGTTTTCAAGAAAAAAAGGTCAGAAGCTAAGCAAGGAGGACCCTGGATAAGATGATCAACCCTTTCTCAGAAAAGCCAACAGGATAGAAATCGGAAAGGGAGAAAACAGGGAATAGGATAAGAGCCTACCACAGAGGACCTCTGCCTTTACCTTGCAGGGCATTGAGGCAGATGCTGAGACTCATAGCCAAACTTTGGTCAGAATGCAGGGAATCTAATGAAGGAAGGGGGAGAGAGAAAGACCTGGAGAGGACAGGAGCTCCACAAGGAGAGCAACATAACCAAAAAATCTGGGCAAAGATGTCATTTCTGAGACTGATACTCCAACTAAGGACCAGGCATAGAGATAACCTGCACAGATTTAGCCCATGGCAACTCAGTCTCCAAGTGGGTTCCCTAATAATGGGAACAGGAAATGTCTCTGATATGAACTCAGTGGCTGGCTCTGGAGTCGCCTTACCAGGCCACAGAGGAAGACATTGTAGCCACTCCTGATGAAACCTGATAGGCTACAGTCAGATGTAAAAGGAGGAGGATCTCTTCTATCAGTGGACATGGGGAGGGATATGAGAGTAGATGAGGGAGAGAGAGTGGGATTGGTAGGGGATGAGGGAGGAGGCTACAGCTGGGATACAAATGAATAAAATTTAATTAATAATAAAAAATTCAGACTCTGAACACAATGAGTATGGGCAGTGGCTGTTAATTTGTTGACAGATAATTTTAAAATACTTTTTTCATGTGTGAGTGAATGAATGTCTGCATGTATGTATCCCACCATCGTGCCTGCTGCCTAAAGGCCAGAAGAACGTGTTTGATCCCTTGGAACTGCAGTTATTATATAGGATATTGTGAGGTTATCTTGTGGGTGCTGGGAATCGAACCCAAATCCTCTGCAAGAACTACAGAATCATCTCTCCGTTTCATAAACTAGAGAAATTTAAGGCTATAATTTTCAGTTATTTTGGATTGGAAGCACATGAGAGAATGATCTCAAATTTATCGGATCTAAATCTGCATTTCAGTTGTAACATTTTTATACATTCTTTTGCAAAACAGACCACTTTTTAAACTGGGGATATTTGCATGATGGCATACTATTAAATAAACTACATTAATAGGCAATTCTCATCAAGAATTTATAATTCTGTTATTTGATATAGTTTATCATTTGTGAATAAAGACTAATACACAATTATTTTGGTTTGGTTGTTCTTTTTTTTAATACAGAGTTTCTCTTTGGAGCCTTGGCTGTCCTGGATTCACTTTGTAGAGCAGGCTGGGCTCGAAATCAGAGATCCACTTGACTCTGCCACCTCCAGTGCTGGGATTACAGGCATGTGGCACTGTGCCTGGCTTGATCCACAATTCTTGAGTCAATAACAGTCTATTGAGAAGTACAGCTCCATATTTTTATCTTAAGAAATGAGATAACACAATGCTACCAGTAATATTATAGAGCACCTGATGAGTAAGGCTTTTATCCTTTCTTTGTTTTAAAAAGTTATTTTTATATTAATTACATTTTTTCACTTTATATCCCAGCTGCAGCCCCTCCCACCCATTGACTGTTCTTCCAGAGGACCAGTTTTCAATTCCCATCAACCACATGGCAGCGCACAACTTTCTGCAAATCCAATATCTGTCAACATCACACAGACATACATGCAGGCAAAACACCAATGCACATAAAGGAAGAGGAAGAACGAAAAGGCAAATATGTATCAGAGGACAACACCCAGGACTCAGTTCTTCCCTTCCACTGTGGGTTCTAAGGACTGAACTCAATTTCTCTGACTTGCAATGAGCCATTTCACAAGTTCGCCATGAAAACTTTTTTTTAATTTTTTATTAATTACACTTTATTCATTTTGTATCCCCCCATAAGCCCCTCTCTCCTCCCCTCCCTATCCCACCCTCCCTCCCCTTTCTGCATGCATGCCACTCCCCAAGTCCACTGATAGGGGAGGTTCTCCTCTTCTTTCTGATCTTAGTCTATCAGTTCTCATCAAAAGTGGCTGCATTGTCCTCTACTCTGGCCTGATAAGGCTGCTTTTATAAAGGCAAAAGCAAGACTCAGCCCTAAGACCACAGAGAGCCAATGAAGTCAGCTAGTAAGACAAAACTGGAGGCAACAAAATGAAGCCTTCCCCTCCACATCCCAATAATTTTAACATATGTAGGTAACAGATTAATGATGAGTTGAGAAACAAGAAAAAAATGACTGCACAAATATGCCAAACAGTTACCTGTATATGTGTGTGTTTGTGGGATACATATGAGAAGATGTGTGCATGCGTGTGGAGACCAGAGATTACCACAGGTATTGTTCAGAAGGTATCACCAACTTTGTTGAGAAGGAAGAGGGAAGACTCTTACAAGCCTGGAATTCAACAGAATAGGATACACTAATTACCAGGGATGTGCCAATCTCTGTTTTCTCAGGAGAGGAATTACATGTTCATGCCACCATCCACGAAGTTGTTTTTTTTTTTAAATGTATGCCCTGAGGCTCAAACTTAACCCCTCATGCTTGTGTAGTAAGCACATTACCAGCTGAGCTATCTGTGGCCCCAATCCTTTTTTGCACAATAACCACTTAATAAGTAGACATTTATTGAATTGTAGTAGCAGTGAAATAGATTTTCAGTAAACTGTATTCAAATAATTAGGTTACTTGATCATGCAAAATTCATGCATTAAAAATTAGACAGTCATAGTTGGGCCTACTCCTTGTGAGTTGTTGGTTCCCAAAACAATACATGTTATTTGCCATTGTTTTTGGTTGTTCACCAGAATGAGATAGTTAAGACCCTACTGATGTACACACTTTAATCATAGTACATAGAGAAAACAAGCAGGAGCTGAGCTGGAAACTTCCTCACTGATAGCTATTGTTCATAGTGTCAAAAGGTGCTTTGCAGGCCACTAGAGAAGAGTAGTCATCAAGAGTCTTCCTCAACTATGGTCACTGTGTGTTACTATTTTACTGACCCACCAAGAAAGTTGTACCTACAGGTAAATTAAGTAGTGGCATGACCATCCACACTTTGATTGTATTTAAGGTCCACTCACCTCTCATTCTATAGACCTGGCCAAGAGCCCATGGCTTGGGAGGTACTAATGGGAATCTACTTCTGATGTTTTGCCAAATAGACCCTGATGAGCTTGTATAGTGGCTTCTAAGTGTTTATGTTTATGCCCATAGAGTAGTGCTGTTGTTAGCTTTGGTAAAAAAAAAAAAAAAAAAAAAAAGCTTCTTTCTACAGTGGGTGGTAGCTAGCAGTCAAGTATGCAAAATAAGTGATCTCTAAATGTTCAACCCGAAATAGAAATCTATAGTACCTTCTCCAAAGCTTAGGGAACATCACAGAGGAGATGTAGAGAGAATGTTGAGAGCTAGAGGAAGGAGTGGAGTACTGTGGAATGCTGTCTTCCAAGCATGGCAGAGCAAATGCACTCTTAAACTCTCAGAGGATAGGATTATCTGCACAAGCTTGGGTCTGTCAACATTGTGCTTTGTGTAAAGGATCTACAAGTAAGTAGTTAATGGTTATAAGGTGAGGGAGAGACATTTTCTTCATTGATGTAGGCACTGATAAGATGTTCTGGCTCCTGTATCAATCATCACCCATGATATGTAAGCAACTCTAATGAATCTCAATGGGATAAACACACACACACATACACACACAAGGGGAGAGGGTAAAAGAAAGAGATCAGTTGGAAAAGAAAGGGAATTAGTAGGAATAAGACAGAAAAAAATAAAATATTGACTGGACATTTTAATTGGAATTCTAAATCAATTATTTTATTATTGGGCTTTTTAAATAATAAACAGTAAATTTTGGCAGTAACCAAAACTTATTTTAATTTACCAAAATTTTTATCCTAACAACAAATAATAAAGTTCCTGGTACTAACCACAACTTCTATGAGTGATCTCAAGATATAAATAAGAAATAATATCTAACATATCTAGTACTATAAGAAAAGCCCCATTTTAAGGGAACTGTATTTAGTAAATCCTTTAATATTCAAAACAACCCAATGATTAAATGTACTATGTAGCCTCATTTCATAACTGAGGAAAAAGTGAAATAAACCATGTCCAATTTAGAAACCTACTGATTGAGAATTCCAAGCCAGCATAAGTGCTGAAAATTAAATTCAAGAAGCCTGCTCCACCAAGAGTTCTGACCCCACATGAAAGTTTAAGGGACATTGAGAATTCTGGGAGTCATGCCATATCTATCCTCATCTATTTTTTATCTGCTTTAAGGCAGAATAAAAAGAGAATGAATGTTGTAAGGTGCACAACTTTTAAAAGTGCTAGCTGTTCTTGCATGGAATTTTCTCATTCAACATTTGTAACGTTATATAGTACCATTTTTAAAAGTCAAACTTTTACAGAGATGGTATCATTTTTTCCAAATTGGTAGACTCATGCTAAATCCATGCAAGTTAAAATCCTATACATGTTTTCATTACACAAAATATCCAAAAGTTCTTCACAATCTTAAATCTATAAAGAGCCTTTGTTTATTATGCCCTTGTAAAACATTTTAGAAAAGTTCTGTAAATGTGAAAATGTAAATGAGTTGATTCATTATTAAATTTAAAAATCACAGAGGGGATGGAGGTGTGGCTCAGTGGTAGAATATTTGCCTAACACATACAATGCTCTAGGCCAGCTCAACTTTTACACAGCTATGAACCTTTAATACAGTTCCTTATGTTGTGGTGACACCCCGATCATGGGCTTTTTACTCCCACTTAAAGCACTCAGTCTTAGACCCACAGTCTATATTTGGCAACTACCTGCAACTGTTCCACATCAGAAATACTAAATCCTAACCAGGCCTGTCCTACAACAGAATATATTTCTTAAATATGACTTAGTTCACTTACATTTGAATATGGGAATGGTGCTAGCAGAATTAAGATGTCACTTGGTCTGTAACACAGCTTTTCTCAAACCTCTGATAAATGTTAAAAGCTTAGCAATATGGAAAGCCCCTAAACAGAAAGATCTGATATTTTAACAGAAGTATATCCCAAAGGACACAGCATGACACTATGTTAAGCCATCAGGGCAACAAGGCAAAGGACACAGGTTAGAGGTGTTAAGAAGGTACAGATTCACCCATTCACTTCCAGCACATATGTCCAGCAGTATGGGAAGTTAACAGAATCAGAATTGGCATTAGAAAATTACCCACAATCCCATAGGATATGACATTTATCAACTAGAGTTCAAAATGTACTTTGCTTTGCCTTTACTTAGACTTCATTAATTCAAAAGTTACAGAGGTCAAAACTTTCTCTCCTTCCTTGTTTCAAATATGTTATGCAATGAATATTATTTTATCAAGTTGGGTACAATGGTTTACATCTACAATCTCAGCACTTGAGAGTTAGAAGCAGAAAATTAGGAATTCAAAGTTGCTTTCAGCTACACATAGTGACTTCAAGGACAGCCTGGGCTACTTGAGGCCCTATCACAGTGGTTCTCAAACTTCCTAATTCTGAGAACCCTTAACAGAGTTCTTCATGTTGTGGTGAACCCAAACCATAAAATTATTTCATTCCTGCTTTATAACCGTATTTTTGTTACATTTATGAATCATAATGTAAATATACTTTTACATTATGTATATGTGACTCCTACAAAAGATTCATTTAACCCCCAAAGGTGTTGTGACTCACAGTTTGAGAGCTGCTGCCTTATCAAAAAGAACAAAGGAGAAATATGAGTGGAGAGCACAAAGAAAATGAGAAATGGTAGAAAGTGCCTAGATTATTTTGTCAAGGTGAACCTGGTAGTGTTGACCTGTCACCCAGCTACATAGTGTACTGAAGGAGGCAGCTTGCAAAATCAATGATTATATGGACAACTTATATAGACCCTGTCTCAAAATATTAAAACAGGCTAAGAATATAGCACAGCAGTAAGCCATTTAGCCAGAATGCATTGAAATGTTACTTAAAAAATAAAAATCACATTCAGCATTCTACCCTGGAGTTTTTGCCTGTCTCCTAAATGATTTTTTAAATTTGTGTTCGTTAAAGTTCTTGGTATTATAAACTTCTATAGTTTGCCTAAGACACAATACCATGGATCTGCACTACAGTACCACAAGTAGTTGAAGCTGGCCTTAAACTGATCCTCTTACCTCATCAATGCTGGGATTACAGGTGTGAGCCACAATGCCACCTGAGAGACCATATAGTAAGTAGGGTGGGTGAAGGTTGACCTTTAATAGGTTGACCCAAGTCACAGAAAGCATCAAATGTGGGGAATCTTGAC
>NW_026590397.1:9095-54182 GCF_907164565.1 Psammomys obesus
CTCCACTCTGCTGAGCTCTGTTCCTTTAAGGATGGAAGCAGGGTGGAATGCATGCAGGCTGCCAGCACAACATGTGAGCTGTGAACATGATCCTGCATGCTCTAGCATGCAGAGAGGGGTGATGAGAAAATGTACACAGTGCTCTTTCCTTCTAGCAGAAACAAGAGGAGACAAAAGATACCTCATATGGAGAAGAGGGGAAGGGAATTTTTAAATCCTATCTTTGAAGCCATTTTTAGGGAATTTTACCCTATCAAATATAAAGGTTGTTGTTGTTTGTTAAATAGATCATCTGAGTTCTGTTCTATAAACAATTGAAGACAGGTGTGTACGCATCCAGGCACTTGTCTGGTTAGTTTCCCAGGGAATGGCAAACCTCTATAGTTACTTTTATTTTCTGGGTTGAAGCTTTGCTGTGCTTGGTCCTGAGTTCTCTTGTTCCCTTGAAATACTCACAGAAAAGTACTCTGGTGCCAGCAAACTGTAGGCCATTAGAGAGACGTTTGTGCAGGTTGTCCTGGTGTATTGTTTCCTTGCCACCACCCTATGAAAAGTATAAAACCCAGGGAGAGGGTGGCCAATCACTGTAAACAAGGCAGGAGGTTTGTGGCTGTAGCTCAGGGTGATGGTGCACTTTCTCACGTGCATGTTTATGCAAGACCCTGGGTTCAACCCCAGCCCTGCAGAAAAAGAGATTAGACAACAGCAGGCAGGATCAGTCAAACGCACATGAGGATAAAAGATTTTTTTTGTCTGCAAACTGAGTAAGAAATGAGTGTGTCTCTGTGTATGTGGACATGCACTTGCTACATTTGCATGTATGGAGGTCAGAAGACAACCAGATTAAAAAACCAGTAGTAGGAGGTGGGGCAAGATGACAGCGTCAGGACGACTCTCATTCTGACCAGCAGCACAGCAGGATTGGCACAGTCACCAGCAATCAGAACTCGCAGCCATAAAACAAAAGTGATTATGTTTCCCAGGTGAGAGGATACCCCACAATGAGGGATTCAGTCACCTTTAACTCACCCTGCTAAACCACAGAAGGGATCCCTGTTTCACCAGGCACTTGGTCGACAGCCCAGAGCCACAGGCCAGTGTGATCTGGTCACTGTCCAAGACTGAACTGTGGGAACCACATCACAGACTAGAATTTCCAGTCGAGAGATAACCCCACGGTGCAGAAAACGATTGGGACTGACCTTAGGTCACCCAGACATCCCCTAGAAAAGACTCAGGTTCCGAGGATGCCCCAGGAGCCAGCCCAGAGTCAGAGCCTGGGACCCCGGCACCAGCACAGAGCCCTGCCTGCACACCAGATTTTCTGCCTTAGGGCACCAAAGACTGAGTTTCACTGTCGGGTGCAAACTCACAGGGAGGGAAACAGCTGGTCTGATCTCAGAGCACTCAGCTGATACCGCCACCCCAAAAAGGTCTCGGGAAAAATTACCCAGTTTAGGCAGACGCCCAGGCTCCCAAAGGCCAGAAAGGCAGAGCCTGTGGGTTCTACTCGCCATCCCAGACAGAATGGTGGTTCCCCAAAGCAAAGACTGGGTGTCCCTGTCAGGAGGAAAACCCCACAGTGGGGAGGTCATCAGGTCCAATGCTCAGGACACCCAGCACCAAAAGACTTTCTAGATTCACGCAGACTCTAGGATCTAGCCTTCTACTGCAGGCAGGAGAGCTGTGCTCACCCACCATTATTGAGTACCAACACACCACTGGGGCACACAGCTGCATCCTCAGACCTACAAAAACCAGAAAGCCATTACAGCAGCCCTCAGATACTGTGCCAAGGATCAACCAGTTATCCCTAGCTAAACTGACAAAACTGTGGGAGTCCCTGGTTCTTCAAGAGGGCTGCACCCAACAAATACACTTTAAGAGCAACAGCTGCTGCTCACTAAATTCAGAGCAAGAAACCCGGCAGCAGGGCAGCCATCACCAGGACCTCTCCTGATGAGAGGAGAGCCTTCCTGAATACTACAGTTACCATACAGGTCCATACACCTGAAGTGAACTGTGACAATTATTGAGAAGCACCACTATTCAGTTGACCATACCCAAAAAACAGAAGAGAACTTCAGACCCCGCCAAGTGGATTCTTCCCTCCCCAGGACTCAGCAGGCACCACAAATTAACAGACAACACCTAAAACAGAGTGATGGTTAGAGGCCAGCTAAAATGCACAACCAACAAAAGGCAAAACAACACAGCATCCCCAGAACCCAGTTACCCAGGGGCAAGTTGCCCTGGACACCCTAACATAAGTGAAATTCAAAAAGATGACCTTACATCTGTGCTAATGAAGAGGTTAATGGAGGAAGTAAGTAAAATGCATAAAGAATTAGGTGAAGATATAATAAAACATATTATGACCATCCGTAAAGAAATACAGGAAGATGCAACCAAACAGTCTGTGTCACTGAAAGAAATAAAAGAAACAGAGGAACGTTCAAACAAACAGCTGAAGGGATTGAAGGAAAATAGGAAAATACAGTCAGACAGGTGAAGGAAATCAACAAAACGGTTCAAAATCTGAAGATAGAATTGGAAGAATTAAAAAAAACACAAATGGAGGAAATCACGGAGAGGGAGAACCTAGGAAAGAAAACAGAAACTACAGAGGTAAGCATAACAAACAGACTACAAGAGATGGAAGAAAGAATCTCAGGTGTGGAAGATACAATGGAAGAAATCGATGTATCCGTCAAAGAAAATAATAAATCTAAAAAAATTCCTGACACAAACCATCCAAGAAATCTGAGACAACATAAAAAGACAAAACCTAAGAATAATAGGAATAGAGGAAGAAGATTCCCTACTACAAGGCCCAGAAAATATTTTCAAAAAAATCATTGAAGAAAATTGCCCCAACTTAAAGGGGAAACCTATAAGAATAAAAGAGGCCCACAAAACACCTAATAAATTAGACCAGAAAAGAAAATCCTCCCGTCACATAATAATCAAAATAGTAAGTATACAGAACAAAGAAAAAAAAATACTAAAAGCTGCAAGGGAAAAAGGCCAAGTAACATATAATGGCAAACCCATCAGAATCACACCAGACTTCTCAACAGAAAATATGAAAGCCAGAAGGGCCTGGATTGGTATCAGGCAGACCCTAAGAGAACACAGATGTCAGCCTAGGATACTGTACCCAGCAAAACTCTCAGTCCTCATAGACGGAGAAAAGAAGATATTCAATGACAAAAACAAATTTCAACAATACCTACACACAAATCCAGTGTTACAGAAGATACTAGAAGGAAAAATACAACCCAAGAAAACTAACTACTTTCAAGAAATCATAGGAAATAAATAACCTCACTACAGCAAAACAAAAGTAGCCAAACACACAAACACACTACCATGGCCAACATCAATATCAAAGGATCCAACAGCCACTGGTCATTAATCTCCCTCAACATCAATGGAATCAATTCTCCAATAAAAAGAAACAGACTAACAGAATGGATGCATAAACAAGACACAACAATCTGTTACATACTAGAAACACATTTAAATCACAAAGATAGACATTACCTGAGAGTAAATGGAAGGAAGACGGTTTTCCAAGCAAATGGACCCAAGAAGCAAGCAGGAATAGCCATCCTATTATCTAATAAAGTAGATTTTCAACCAAAATCAATCAAAAGAGATAGAGAAGGACATTTCATACTCATCAAGGGAAAAATCCACCAGGAAGATATCACAATCCTGAACATCTATGCCCCAAATGCAAGGGCACCCACATTTGTAAAAGAAACTTTAATAAAACTTAAACCACACATAGACCCCCGCACATTAATAGTGGGAGACTTAAACACCCCACTCTCAAAAAAAGATAGGTCAACAAAACAGAAATTAAACAAAGAAACAATAACTCTGACAGAGGTCATGAATCAAATGGACCTCACAGACATCTACAGAACCTTTCACTCAAACTCAAAAGAATTTACCTTCTTCTCAGCACCTCATGGAACCTTCTCCAAAATAGACCGTATAGTTGGTCACAAAGCAAGCCTCAACAGATACAAGAAGACTGAAATAATCCCTTGTATCCTGTCTAATCACCATGGACTAAAACTGGACCTCAATGACAAAAATAGCAAAAGGCCTACACACACATGGAAACTGAACAACTTGCTTTTCTAAAGGACAGCTGGGTCAGAGAAGAAATAAAGAAATTAAAGACTTCCTAGAATTCAATGAAAATGAAGGCACAACATACCCAAACTTATGAGACACAATGAAAGCAGTGCTAAGAGGAAAGTTCATAGCACTAAGTGCCTTCAAAAAGAAATTCAAAACATCTCATGCAAGCAACTTAATGGCTCACTTAAGAGCCCTAGGGAAAAAAAGGAAGCAGACGCACCAAAGAGGAATAGATGGCTGGAAATAATCAAACTCAGGGCTGAAAACAATCAATTAGAAACCAATAAAACAATTCCAAGAATCAATGAAACCAAGAGCTGGTTCTTTGAGAAAATCAACAAGATAGACAAACCCTTAGCCAAACTAACTAAAAGGCAGAGAGACACCACCCAAATCAACAAAATCTGAAATGAAAAGGGGGACATAACCGCAGACACTGAAGAAATCCAAACAATAGTTAGGTATTACTTCAAAAGTCTATATGCCACAAAATTTGAAAATCTAAATGAAATGGGCAATTTTCTTGATCTATTCTACATGCCAAAGCTGAATCAAGACCAGGTAAACCAATTAAATAGTCCTATATACCCTAAGAAAATAGAAGCTGTCATCAAAAGTCTACCATGCAAAAAAAAAAGCCCAAGGCCAGATGGTTTCAGGGCCGAATTCTATCAGACCTTCAAAGAAGAGCTAGCACCAATACTCTTCAAAGCATTCCATAAGATAGAAACAGAAGGAACACTACCAAACTCATTCTATGAAGCCAAAGTCACCTTGGTACCTAAACCTCACAAAGAAAGAAAATTTCAGGCCTATCACCCTCATGAACATTGATGCAAAAATACTCAACAAAATACTTGCAAACCGAATCCAAGAACACATCAAAGACATCATCTACTACAACCAAGTAAGCTTCATCCCAGGCATGCAGGGGTGGTTCAATATACGGAAATCGATCAATGTGATCCACCACATAAACAAACTGAAGGGAAAAAAACCACATGATCATCTCCTTAACCAAGTAGGCTTCATCCCAGACATGCAGCGGTGGTTCAATATATGGAAATCCATCAATGTGATCCACCACATAAACAAACTGAAGGGAAAAAAAAAGACATGATCATCTCCTTAGATGCTGAAAAGGTATTTGACAATATCCAACATCCATTCATGTTTAAAGTATTGGAGAGATCAGGGATACAAGTCACATACCTGAACATAGTAAAGGCGATATACAGCAAGCCTATAGCCAACATCAAACTCAATGGAGAGAAACTTAAATCATTCCCACTGAAATCAGGGACAAGGCAAGGCTGTCCACTCTCTCCGTATCTTTTCAACATTGTTCTTGAAGTCCTAGCTAGAGCAATAAGACAACTGAAGGAGATCAAGGGGATACAAATTGGAAAGGAAGAAGTCAAAGTATCACTATTTGCAGATATGTTAGTATACCTGAGTGACCCCAAAAACTCTACCAGGGAACTCCTACAGCTGATTAACACCTTCAGCAAAGTGGTTGGATACAAAATTAACTCAAAAAAAATGTGTAGCCTTCCTGTATGCAAAGGACAAAAGGGCTGAGAAAGAAATTAGGGAAACAACACCCTTCACAATAGCCACAAAGGACATAAAGTACCTTGGTGTGAACCTAACCAAGCAAGTCAAAGACTTGTATGAAAAAATTTCCAGTCTCTGAAGAAAGAATTAGAAGAAGATAACAAAAGATGGAAAGATCTCCCATGCTCATGGCTTGGCAGGATTAACATAGTAAAAATGGCCATCTTACCAAAATCAATCTAAAGATTCAATGTAATTCCCATCAAATTACCAACATAATTCTTTATAGAGTTTGAAAGAAAAATTCTCACCTTCACATGGAACAACAAGAAACCCAGAATTGCTAAAACAATTCTCTACCGTAAGAGATCTTCAAGAGGTATCTCCTTCCCTGATCTCAAGCTGTACTATAGAGCAACAATACTGAAAACTGCATGGTGCTGGCATAGAAACAGAATGGTGAATCAATGGAATCGAATAGAAGACCCTGACATAAATCCACACATTTATGGACACCTGATTTTTTACAAAGAAGCCAAATCTATTCAATGGAAAAAAGACAGCATCTTCAACAAATGGTGCTGGACTAACTGGAAGTCTACATGTAGAAAAATGCAAATAGATCCATACTTATCACCCTGCACAAAACTAAAGTCCAAGTGGATCAAAGACCATAACATAAAACTAGACACACTAAACCACGTAGAAGAAAAAGTGGGGAATATCCTCAAACTCATTGGCACAGGAGACAACTTCCTGAACAGAACACCAACAGCAACAATCTAAGAGCAACAATCAATAAATGGGACCTCATGAAAATGAAAAGCTTCTGTAAAGCAAAGGATACTGTCCTCAGAACAAAAAGACAGTCTACAGATTGGGGAAAGATCTTCACCAACCCTATATCTTCCAGAGGGCAAATATCCAGTATATATAAAGAACTAAAGAAATTAAACATCAAAAAATCAAGTAATCCAATGAAAAAATGGGGTACAGAGCTAAACAGAGAATTCTCTGCAGTGAAATATCGAACGGCAGAGAAACACTTAAAGAAATGCTTAACCTCATTAGCCAACAAGGAAATGCAAATCAAAATGACCCTAAGATTTTATCTTACACACTTCAGAATGGCTAAGATCAAAAACTCAAGAGACAACAAATGCTGGAGAGGTTGTGGAGAATGGGGAACCCTCCTCCACTGCTGGTGGGAATGTAAACTTGTACAACCACTCTGGAAATCAATCTGACACTTTCTCAGACAACTAGGAATAGCGCTTCCTCAAGATCCAGCTATACCACTCCTAGGCATATATCCAAAAGATTCTCAAGTACACTATAAGGACATTTGCTCAACCATGTTTGTAGCAGCTTTATTTGTAATATCCAGAAGCTGAAAACAGCCCAGATGCCCCTCAGTGGAGGAATGGAGGCACAAATTGTGGTATATCTACACAATGGAATATTACTCAGCAATTAAAAAAAAAAGGAAATCATGAAATTTGCAGGTAAATGGTGGGATCTGGAAAAGATCATCCTGAGTGAGCTGTCTCAGAAGCAGAGGGATGCACATGGTATATACTCACTCACATAGACATATAATATAGGATAAACCTACTAAAATCTATACACCTAAAGAAACTAATCAAGAGGGAGGACTCTTGCTAAAATGCTCAATTCCTATCCAGAAAGGCAAAGAGGCTTGGCATCAGAAGAAGGAGAACAGAGGGAACAAGTCAGGAGCCTGACACAGAGGACCTCTGAAAAGCTCTGCCCTGCAGATTATCAATGTAGATACTGAGACTTATGGACAACCTTTGAGCAGAGTGCAGGGAATCTTAGGAAAGAAGTGGGGAACAAAGATCTGGAAAGGACAGGAACTTCATAAGGAGAGCAACAAAACCAAAATATCTGAGCACAGGGGTAATTCCTGAGACTGCTATTCCAACCAAGGACTATGCATGGAGATAACCTAATACCCCTGCACAGATGTAGCCCATGGCAGTTCAGTATCCAAGTGGGTTCCATTGTGATAGGAACAGGAACTGTCTCTAACATGAACTGATTGGCCTGCTCTTTAATTACCTCCCCCTGAGGGGGAAGCAGCATTACCAGGCCACAGAAGAGGACAAGGCAGCCACTCCTGATGAGACCTAATTGACTAGGATCAGAGGGAAGGAAAAGAATTCCTCCCCTATCAGTGGAACTGGGGAGGGGCATGCATGCAGAGGGTGGAGAAAGGGAGGGATTGGGATGGGAGGAGGGAGGAAACCACGGGGGCGAAGGGATACAAAGTGAGTAAAGTGTAATTAATAAAGAAAAATAAAATAAAAAATAAAAAAAGAAATTTCAATTTGTTAAACTTTCAATAAAAATAGAAGATTGTTGTAAAAAAAAACCCAGTAAATTATGGAAATCTGTACAGGAGTCTGGCCTCTAACTCAGAGATCTGCCTGCCTCTGCCTCCCAGATTAAAGGCATGTGCCACCAATGCCCAGCATATTTAAATATTTTTTTCATACATATATATAAATATATATGAAAACCTTAATATACCTACATATATATATGTATTGTATATACATATTTACATACATGTATGTACATACATATATATATATAGATATATATAGATATATATAGATATAGATATATAGATATAGATATATATATTGCAAACCTTTAGAACTGCTTTTGGAGAAAGGATGAAACTATTTTCTTTAGAGTATACCATATTCCAGACTTTGTGATAGTTTCTTTGCTATAGGAAAGAAAACCCACAACATTCCAGACAGCCTCTGGGATTTCAGGATATTGAACTGACCAGAATTCTCTATTGCAATCTATGGAATATTCTAGCTTTACACAAATCCATTGTACAAGTATCTAGGAATCACTTGTTTGTGTTCTAAGTGGGGAAAGCACAGCAGTGATTGTTAGCCATGATAAAAACCTACCTAACACGTGCCATTTTTTGACAACCAATATTAATTACTTTTTTATTCTGCTAAAACATGATGTCATACTAACTTATGGAAAAAAGAGTTTATTTGGGTTTAGCGCTCCAGTTTAACCTTACCTAACTTAAGGTTTATGAGTCTGTGAAGGCAGAGCAGAGGCATGGGCACAAGCAGAAAGCATGGCAGCAGGAACAGGAAGTTGAGAACACACTTCATGAACCACAAGCATAAAGCAAAAAGAATGCCCCGGGAGTAGAGTGAGGCCTTAAGCACTCAACACCCATTCCTAGAAATATACTTCCTCCCAAACCTCCTCAGCCAGAGTCATCAACAGCAGACCAAGACTTTGTGGGCATTTCTCATTCAAATCACCATACAGAAAGCTCAGGATCTCACATGTACAAGGTAAGCCTTATGCCTCCAGCCTTGTAATCTTTTTAAAGACATTTAAAACATAAAAAAATGTGTTGTTATTTTTGTTGTTGTTGTTTTATGAGTATGTGTGTTTTGCCTGCATTAAGGCCAGAAAAGAGCATCAAAATCCTTCAAACAAATTATAGACAGCTGTGAGCCACCATGTATTGCTGGGAATTGAACTGTGTATCCTTGGCTGTAATGCAACTCAGTATGTAGACCAGGCTAGCCTTGAACTCACAGATGTAACTGCTTCTGCCTTCTGAGTGCTGGGATTAATGATGTGCACCACCACCACCCAGCATTTTGTCAGGGTTTCATGTATTTCAGGCTGACTTCAAACTTGCTATTTAGCTGAAGATGATGTAGAGTTCTGATACTCCTGCAATCAACCTACCAGTTGTGGGCTAGCAGGCATTTACCACTATGCCTGATTTCTGCAGTACTAGGAATCAAACTCAGGGCTTCATGAATGCTAGACAAACACTAACAATGGAGCTACATTCTCCATCTCATAAGATTTACTGATTGATTGACATATAATTCACACATTAATTTATGTGACATGTCTGGCATATCTGCTGCTTTGTTTTACCCAAGGTAGGTAGAGAAAGGAACAACAGCGTTGGGCTCCTTGGTGACCCAGGCAAACAGGAGATAGACCCAGGACATCTGTAACCAGTTGGCACTTTCAGCTCTGGGAATTTAGAAACTTCAGACCACCTACTGGTGACCCACTGGCAAGCCCTGCTTCACACATGTGTTTTAGTTGTCCTGTGAAGTATTTATAAGCACTCTGATTTGTGATTTCATGCCCATCAGTTTGTTATTATTCTCTACCTGGCATTGGTCACTCTCCTACACTGGTAGTCTGGGGTATTTGCCTTTGCAATTTCTGTTCGAGAAGATGCCTTAGCCAAATTGCTAGAGCTTCAGCAGTTATTAAACAGGAGAGCACTTTCTTCCCCAAAGCAAAGAGTCACTTGTTTGTACCACAAAAAAAAGGAGCTGAATACTCAGGAAACATTAAGTCCATTTGATTTGTACCTATTGAGTCAGTACAGAGTGAGACAAGCCGTGGAGGCACAGACAGACTGGTACTTGGCCGACAGAGTTGACTTGAGCAAGGCGTAGAAACCTCAGAACCAAACATGGCAGGTTCAGGGTGAAGAGTACAGGCATAGCCTGGCTGTCTGAGTTTGCTTTCTATTGCTGTGAATAAATAAAATTACCAAAAGTTGGTTGGTGGAGGAAAGGGTTATCTGACTTACACTTCTGTGTTATAGTCCAGCCTTGAGGGAAGTCAAAGGAGGATTACAAAGGCAGGAACTGAAGCAGAGACCACAGAAGAACACTGCTTACTGGTCCACACATCACCTGAGGTTCAATTGCCTTTCTTAAACAGTTCCAAGTTCCCTAGCCTAAGGAACATGCCAAAGGCCCACAGTGGACTATGCCATCCTACATCAACTAGAAATCAAGAAAAATGGCCCATAGACATGCCCACAGGCCAACCTGATGGCAATTCCTCGGTTGAGATTCCCTCTTGTTAGGTATGTGAAGTTGAGAGCCAAGGTGAGCCACCACACAAAGTTATGGACTTGGGGTCCTTTTCAAATCTGGATTTTAAAAGCTGGTTCCCATATGAAAATGTGAACATATTTGCTGGATGTGTCTCCCTCATATGAGTTAGAAGAATCATGAAATTCCAAGTATGTTCAGTAATATTTGTGTGTCTTTTCATTTCTCACTCAGATATTGCTTAAGCAATTGTACTCTTTGAGATGAAATTAATTATTAGCCACAGATTTTAAAAAATGTTTACAGTAGGAGGCACAAACCCCTTTGAAGGTCTTGGTGCTCTGAGCAATGCCAACCTGAGGGCTTCTGGGAGGGCTGGTTGCCAGTGGCTCCTTAGCCACCCATGCCAAATCACTGTGGGAGTGATATGGCTTGCAGCTAATAAGTAAGTAGTACAGATTATAAGGGTTTGGGCTCTTACTCAGGGGAAGGGACAATTATGTGATGTGTATGTGCTCATGATCTCCCTAGGGGAGGCTGGCTGCAGAATTCCTGAGTGTTCATCAAGGCCTAGTGACACTCCTCCCCACACATCACTCTCTTGCTTCCTTTCAATTCAGATGAATATGGGAGACCTCCTTCAACCTCTTCTATCAGACACCCTGTGGCAGACTCTGGTGTTCTAGAAAGCTGGCCTGGAATACCTGGCAGCACAAGATGAGATCCTGATGATGTTGGGTTTGTAAGTGGGTAGGTGTGACGTGAGGCATCTAATGGTTCAGATGTAACAGCATGAGCTTCAGCAGCCATGGTGACCTTCTAATGGCATCTGGAAAGATCGTTTATGGCTTTTGGGATTCTGTTGTTAGGACATCCCAGCTCACAGCTCAATCCGAAAATTAATTTTGCCACTAACACAGATACTTATATAAACTATCTTTTTACTGAAATGTGGCGGAGCTGAAAGAGAGTGAAGAAGGGAGGGATAGAGAGAGAAGAAGAAAGAATATTATGAAGACAAGTAAGAAAACTTGATTTACCTTATCAAGCTATAAAATTTATGTAGCACACTGTGCTCGGTGTCTTTAAAAAAGTACATTTAAATTAAAACCATTACATTAAACTTCTTTTTTTGTTTAAGTTAGGGTTTCTCTGTGTAGCTCTGGCTGTCCTGAAACTCACTCTGTAGACTAGATCCAGCTGCCCCTGCCTCCTGAATGCTGGGATTAAAGGTGAGTGCCACCATTGCTGGGCTAAAAGCTTTACAATTCTGATGTGAAAATATGTCTACTATTTATCTTTGTCTTTCACAACACGTAGTATACTTTATGTCCTCACAACTTTGTGCACCCTCTCCCTAAACCTACACAACATGTGGTGTACTTGTCTGTATACTGGTTTTTATGCCCGAATTAATAGATTACTGTAATAGAAGCCTTCACTACCATAGTAAAAAAAAAGGCGAGACTTTCAAAATCAAGATGTCACAGAATTATACTCACTCCAGCTCCAAAGACAGAAACTATTCCTTGTTTCTCCAAAGACAGAAACACCCTCTGTGTTGGGTGGCTAGAGAATTTATTAGATATGGTCAGGTCTCGGTCTGCATCAACTTGCTGTGACCTTTCTTTCTCTGTGTAAGTGGTGGCTTGAATGAGACTGGCCCCCACAGGCTCATGTATTTGAATGCTTGTTCTGAAATTAGTGGAACTGTTTTGGGAAGAATTAGAAGGTGTGTCCTTGCTGGAGAATGTGTTTCACTGGCAGGGGGTAGGGAATTGGAGGGGGGGGATTAGGGCTTTAAAAGCTAATGTCATTCCCAGTTAGCTCTCTGTGAATCCTGATTATGGATTAGATGTAAACCCTCAACTGCTTCAGGGTCATGTGTTCCTGCTTGCTGCCATGGTCCCTACCATGATGGTCTAATCCTCTGGAACTGTGAGCTCACATTAAATGCTTTCTTTTATAGGTTGCCTGGTCATGGAGTTTTGCTGCACCAATAATATAGTGACTAAGACAATAGATATGTTCTATTTTCTGTCTCAGATTTCCTTCTGCCTCAGTTACAACAACACCTGCCATGGTGCCCGGGCCAGCGGAGCTAAGGTTATTCGCGGTTATTCGCGGGTTAAAAGAGAATCCAAACCTGTGAAAAGATGGGCAAGAAAGAGAAATCAGTCCACACAAACAGGTGCTTGTCAAGGACTAACTTTACTGAGCAGAATCAGCTTTAAATAGGATTCAGGATGAGGAAGTAGGGTGGGTGAAAAATTACAGATTCTTCTCGGCCAGGGGCCTGAAACATCTTGTGATAAGCCATGGTTCTGTGAGCACATCTCTGCTGTTGCCAAGCAGTATGTTTACCACAGGTAAGGAAACGGGCAAGTTGAGACAGGTTGGTGAGTTTCTACAGGTGGTCTCTGACATCTCCAAGCAGTATGTTTACTGCAGGTAAGGGAACGGGCATCTCCAAGCAGTATGTTTACTGCAGGTAAGGGAACAGGCAAAATGAGGCAAGTTGGTAAGCTTCCACAGGTGGTCTCTGAAGTTGGCGAGATCCCTCAGGTGGTCCCTGACAATAGATATCTTCTATTTTCTGTCTCAGATTTCCTTCTGCCTCAGTTACAACAACACCTGCCATGGGATTTAGAGTCCGGACAATCCAGTATTATCCTTTTCCTTCCTTCCTTCCTTCCTTCCTTCCTTCCTTCCTTCCTTCTTTCCTTCCTTCCTTCCTTCTTTCCTTCCTTCCTTCCTTCCTTCCTTCTTTCCTTCCTTCCTTCCTTCCTTCCTTCTTTCCTTCCTTCTGATTTTTCCTGGAGACAGGGTTTTTCTGTATAGCCTTGGCTATCCTGGACTTAATTTGCGGACCAGGCTGGCCTCAAACTCAGAGATCCACCTGCCTCTGCCTTCCCCAGTGATTGTCCTCTTTCAAGATCTGTAGCAGGAGCACATCCACCAGGCCCCTTGACATAGGTTCTCAGCATTGGCTATGAACATCTTTTGGGGAGAAACTTCAAAGTGTGTGTGTGTGTGTGTGTGTGTGTGTGTGTGTGTGTGTGTGTGATGACACTAAGAGAAAAAGGGATTTACATAATTGAAGAATAAAGTAGAGATGGGATGGAGAGATGACTCAGTATAAGCATGAAGAGTGGTGTTTGCATTCCTAGAACCCACATAAAAGCTGGGCAGGCTTGGTGTCGACATTTAATCTCACTATTCAGGAACCAGAGATATGGGATGCGCTGAGCAAGCTCTTTAGTAGGCAATTTGGAATAGCTGCTCTCCATGGTCAGTGAGCAACCCTGCCTCAATTAAAGGTGATGAGGCTCACCTTCAGACTGTCACATGCAAGCACATGCAGATTCTCACACACGTATACACACATACTCACATGATCCCATATACACAATCAGAGAAAGAGAGAGATGAGGAAAGTTGGCACTCCTGTAAGTCCAGCACTTGAGAGATGAAGGCAGGAGGAAACCAAAGTTTCATTCCAGCTACACCAGAAGGGTGTTTCAAACAAAACCATATAACACAACACCTTTCCCCTTCCCTGAAAAAAAAATCCCCAAACAAACAAAACAAGACAAAAAAGACTAGCCAGGGGCTAATGGTGAACACCTTTAATGCCAGCACTCAGAAGGGAGAGGCAGACTGTTCTCTGAATTTGAGACCAGCCTGGTCTACATAGTAAGTTCCTGGAGAGCCAGGAGTACACAAAGAAACTCTGTCTAGACAAAGGAAACAAAAAAAAAAAAAGAAAGAAACCAAAAACTACAAAACCCTAAAATCTGATCAGGGCAATACTTGCACACATGTACTCACATGTTAGGGAGAATACAGGGGGCTCACACTAGGAGCACCTATATTCACATCAACTTTAGGATGTTCTTGAAATACTTTTGCCAAGCACTAAGGGTCCCATGAGTACAGAGTATGGAACAATACATGGAAGCATGTCCTTGGCTGTTGAGTCAACTAACCAGCCATTTGACACCCAATGCCAGTGTGACTTTGTGCCAGACTGCACTCTTCATATTGAGTGAATGTTGTATGGTGGCATAGGACTCAGTGAGACCTGGGTTTCTCATGAACCTCAAAGCCCTGTGTGGAGCAAATTTACCTATAGTTACTATCACCTATAATTTTACCTATAGGTAAAATGTATTACCTATAGTGAGTTTCCATTTGTCCTATAGTAAAGGGTGTATCTGAGGGACTATTGGCAGCCAGTAACAGCAAGTGCTGTGGACCTTTAAATGTTTCTAAGTTAGATACTTGTAGCTGAAGAAGGAAAATGACTGAAGTTTTTGAAAGAGCTTTATCATTTGAAAGGTACAGATATTTTAACATCTTTGACATACTAAGGTTTAGAAAGTCCCACAGATTCGTGGACATACTTGTCCTGTGGATCTTTGAAGGTGCTTAAAGGAAACAAAGCAAAAATATTAAAAGCTTACCAAGTATAATTAGCCATAATTAAATTAATGATTTCTATAACAGGTTCACTAAATGACTTCAAATAGTGCTACTTCAAGCACAGATTATCCCCCTGGGGTCTATGATTGTAGCCCAGTGGTAGAACATGTACCAGGCCTTGAGTTCAATTTTTAGTGGACCAATCTGTGTGCAACCTAGCATTGTGTGTTTCATCCAATTGTTTCTGAAGAGTTGATGAAAAACAGGCAGGCCACTTTTGGGGCCAATCCATAGTGCGTAGGCAAGTTACAGCACCATGATATTTGACATTTAGAGAGCTATTTATCATTGTCCTAAAGGACTATCATTTTCTCCTCTGTTTCCCTACACTGTCAATTTTTGGCTCCTATGGTTGCTCTCCTGAGTCATCATTCCTAATTATGCCTTTGGCTGCTTACACAAGGGAGCATCAACTTAACTATAGCACCTTCAGGTATGGCAGGTGCCTTTCCCCGAGTCTCAGAGATTTCTGGTTCAGCCTTCCTTATCTAGAATTTCATCCCGAACTTGACCTTTGATCCAGAAGCACTAAGGGAGAAGATGAGTTTTTCCTGAACGTTTTCTGTTGTTGTTCCATTATAATTCATTCTGCATGTCAGCAGCTATCAATAAGAGGGACATAGAAATCAGTGTGGAAAAGAGGTTTTTACTTTTGCCAATTAAGAGAAAGGCCAAAGGAGTTTGGAAAGAAAAAATTGTTAAGAGGGAACTCAGAAGAAAGTTGAGACTGTATTAACTTGTCAAATCATTATTAATGAAGACTATCCCATCCAAAATTGGGATTTTTTTTGTCCAAAATCATCAAGAACAGATGAATTAAAGATGCAGTTTCCTCTTAAAAAACTGGTTTTCCACATGGGTTTTGTTTTGTGAACATTGTACTGTAATCATTTATAAAAATCATGATATAAAGTAGTTCGTTTGTATTGTCCCATGTGACTCAGTACGCCATTTCTGTCCTGAACCCTGGACTTTAGGAACACTCTAATTTGGTGTGTGGCAATCACCAGCAGTGCCACCTTTGTGTTCTGTCCAAGACAACATGTTGATTCAGATGCAGAACCCTTCCTTTTCAGACCTTGGTCTATCTGCCCCTGTACTAGAAGCATGTGTTTCTAAAGAGCAGCAGCTGGCTCTCAGTCCTTCTTTCTCACAACCTGGTGCCCTGACTGACTTCAATATTGCCTGTAATTCCTCTTCCTTCCTTATTCCCGCACCCAACAGAGCATTCTATATGTATAAATGTTGATGAATTAAAAACAAACTGAAAACTAACCCCAGCTTGGACCTCTTCTTGCTAGAGTTCACTACCCTGGGATCAGTATGGACATATATTTTTATTTGTCACAGGCTACCTGCAGAAGCATCCAAAACCTGTTTGGGTGTGGCACCAGGTCATCCAGGGTAGGGGTGCCATATATATATATAGTGGGTAACATAGTGAACTTCTTGACATCTGGGAATGTACTCTTAGTGGTCTGGTCTTATATAGAGCAGGCATCACTAACCACATCTTGTAGTGTCCAGCTTATTGTATATTTTTGGAAAAAAAAGTATTATTGACATAAAATCACATCCATTTGTTTACATGTTGTCAGTGACTAACTTCATCCACAATGGTGAAGATGAGTAGTTTCAGTGGATACATATGGCCCACATGACCTAATATACCAAGTACATAGTTTATTGCAGAAGAGGTTTGTCAGCCTCTGGTTTAGAAACTTGATGTGATAAGGTTGGAGCAAGTGCAGTCTCCTGGAGTCAAAGGAACCAGAGCTTTTCACAGAGGTCAAATTCTGTTGTAAATGGCCTTGTCAAAGTCTCTCTGCATGAAAGTGAGCTGGATTAGCAGTTTACTTTTAATAGACATTATGGCAAAAGTGACAATGTGTCACCTCATCCTGGGTTTTGTTCTGGTGCTGTTGTCTTCTTAATTTGCACATTTTGGTAAAATGTGCTGCCATTTTGAAGAGGTCCATTCTGAGGGCCACTTCTGGCCAATAGCTAGTAATGATGTGGTGTCCTTATTATTCCTGGGGAAAGGAATCCTGCCAGTGACCATATCTGTGAGCTTGTCATCAGATCTTTCCTAAGTCAAGTGGTAAGGTGACTCACTGCCACAGCCAACACACTTTGAATGTCTGAGATAAGATCATTCAAGCAGAAGACACAGGGAAGTTGTGGTGGTTCAAATGAGAATGGCTCCCATAGGCTCGTATCTTTGAATACTTAACTGGTCTCCAGTTAGTGGAATTGTTTGGAAAGGATTAGAAGGTTCTGTATTGGAGGAAGCATATCTCTGGTGTTGGGCTTTGAGGTGTCAAAAACTCACACCAGCCCCAATCTTTCTCTCTTTTTCTCTTTCTCTCTTTTACTTTCTAGGTCTCTGGCTCTCTGCCTGCAACTTTCAGATCAATTTGTGAGCTCCTCTGCTACTTCTCCATCACAAAGCCTAACTATCTGCTGTCATGCTTCCTGTCCTGGTGATCATGGACTAACTCTTTAAAACTATAAGTAAACCTCTAAGTAAATGTGTTCTTTTACACGAGTCACCTTTGTCATGTGGGTTTTTTTGTTTTGTTTTTTTCTAGCAATAGAACAGTTACTAAGTCAGAAGAAACCTGCTCCACAGATATGTTTAATAATAAATCCTATGTCAGTGAATTTGGGGGTGTTTGCTATGCCACAAGTAAAGATTCCCATGTTAAAAAAATGGGCATAATTTTTTTTGCTACCTAACAAAGAGGCCTATGATGAGAATTAATGCGCTCATAAAATGTTTAGACATCTCCAGAAGCCCTTCTTAAATGCACAAGCATTTCCTGTTCCTGCCCTTTGACTATCTGCCTGTCTTGGTTGGTATTCCTAAAGTGGTTCCTTTCCCCCCATGAAGTTCACAGGGACTCCTCATTCATTAATTAAATAACGAAAGAGTAACTGTTTTAAGAGAGAGACTTCTCCTTCAGAAATGGTTTCCTGCGGCCCTTTATGGACCCACTAGGGAATCCCTGGCTAAGGTCCCTGTGGCCCAGCAGGGCTCAATTGCTCTCCCTGGGTGCAAAGCAGGTTCGCTGAGTCTGAGAGAATGGCTCTAGGAGAGAAGCAGGCTGTGCCTGCACCTGAGAGGCTGCCAAACAGCCAGCAGGCAGGCACACTTGGCGCCACCCCCTCAGCTGGCGCCACCCCCATGCAGCGTCTCCACAGCCTGCCTGCCCACCAGAAACAGATGGGATTAGCAGTTTACTTTTAATAGACATTATGGCAAAAGTGACAACGTGTCACCTCATCCTGGGTTTTGTTCTGGTGCTGTTGTCTTCTTGATTTGCTCATTTTGGTAAAATCTGCTGCCATTTTGAAGAGGTCCACTCTGAGGCCCGCCAGCGCCCCTTGCAGTCCCACCACTCCAGGTCACCTGGCCGCCAGCGCCTGGTGGAGGCTTCCTCGCACCCACCGGCCCACCCACAGCTGGTCTCCTCAACTGCTGTGCTCCGACTTCCAGGAAGCGCAGGAGAAAGCGGTGACTAGTGGAGGTGCTGCTCTCTGAGTCTCTGCAGAGATGTCTGAGCAGCCTCTGCCACCAGCCAACAATGGGGCCTCTGTCTCCAGAGACGCCCTGCCCGCACCCATGTCCATCCGCCAGCATCGACTCCTCCCAGGCTGGCTCACCCAGTGGAGGCTTAGGGACTGAGGTGGCCTCCATGTTGCCCTACCCGCCGCCACCCATGCAGCCCCTGGCCACCGCCTCAGCAGCCAACTCCGCCAGCGCTCCACCTGACCGGGCCGCAGGCATTCCAGGATCAGCTGAAGGTGTTCAGGTTCCAGCCCTGGAGACTTCGAGTAGTGCGGTGTCCTCTTTCTGAGCAGGAGCCACAGAGCATTCGAAGAGCCTCTACCTGGCCTTGGACGAGCAGAAGACTCCACTGCCCAGGTCCTGGAGCCTGAAGACAAGTCCAGCTACATTGGCATCTCACAGAACAACCTGCGGGTGTACTACAGAGGTACAGGATTCCAGGTCTCACATAGAGATCAGACAGTGCTGGGTGAAGTTCTGGGCTAGGGAAGGAGCTGGGCTTCCTAGGCCCGGGGGGGAGGGGATGCTTTGAGGGAATCTAGGATGACGGGACACACTGCCCCTTCCTGTTTCCCTGAGATAAATCGATTGGCTAGAGTTGGATTATATTGTTCTCTAGGTAGAGAGGGTCAGGTTATCTCCTCTTATGCAGTGCGGATACGAGACAGGATTCCGAAGTACAGTTTCTAATTAAGCTAGAGCCAAGAGGGCGAGCCTAATCAGTGATTATTTGTCCCAAATTATGCCCGAGATTGTGTAGGGGTACAAAACGAGAAGGGACCCAAACTGGCCATCATTGTACCTTACTGAATGCAACTGGGAAAGTGAGATGGGAACCTCCAGATTCCCTGTTTTTTTCAGGGACCAGAACTGCCCCCTCCTGTATCCCAAATTGGAAATGTCCTTTGTTTCCAAGTAGTGTTAAATGAAGTATTGTTCAAAACAAGGGTTTTTAAAGATACCAATTAGCCTTTTGAAGAAAACTGGCTTATATTTTGCACCTGCAGCTAATATACTTAGCCACCTTAGGCTTCTGCTCCTTCCCATCCCCACTTTTCCGAGGTTGAAACAAAGCTTTAAATAATTCAATTGTATAGAAAATTATAAATGAGAGAGGCAGGGTTGAATTGTACCTCAGATTAAATGCCTTCATCAAGTTTACTTGTGTGGAACAGGTAAAAAACAATGCAGTGCTATCATTTTGGATACACATCCCGGAGGCTCTAAATCTAAGGCAGAGAAGTGTTTACATTCTAAGCAGGCTCTTTCTGATTGGATCTAAAGGAAGGGGGTCTTCAGATCCTAATGATATGTATGTAGAGTATACAAACCTGTGGCAAGAATCGGAAAGAATTAACAACTGGGGTTTGAGAAGAACCTTGAAAAATCAACTACTCTTTAAATGAGTATGGCAACAGAACTCTGCTGAATGACATTTTGTTGATTTCCTTGTGGATTATTGCTTAATTTTCTTTTTAAATTGGTGTGAACAGTAAGTGCTATGGTATGTTTACTTCTGTTTTGGCTGCCAGAATGCCTTTGTTAGATTTGACAGAATTTCATTTTACATGTGTGGTTTATGGTAAATAAAAAGCATCTAAAGGAAGAGACTGTGTAGGGGAGATTAGTGAGCAAAGAATCCCAGCTTTCCTGAATCCCAGCAGTCACTGGAGGTACTAGCTCTGTTAGACAGGGCCTCAGTGTCTTCTGAGTGCTAAATGGTCGGTCAGAAATTTTCTGTGGCAACTTAACTCTCATGATTGTGGCTAATTTGGCATTGTAAAATTCCTTGATTGGTTGTATTTACTTCTATTATGTAAAATTAATCATCTAGGCCAGAGAGAAATGCATGCTTATGTGGTTGGGGTTTGAATGTCACAGTTTTCCTGTGGCCTTTTTCTTACTTTCTGTTGTGTAACACTGATATTCACTTTCTGGAAACATTCTTGTTTCATAAACATGAATCATTAGTTCCAGGAGAACAGATTGGTTATCATCCTTTTCTCCAGTTTTTATCTCCTTTGTCTCTCCTTTCCCCATGTTACAAAGACAGTGTCTCTCTTCTAAACCTTCATGGAGTCTTGCTATTTTAACGTCTGTGTCTTTTCTGGTGTTACTTTTTTTTGTTTATTTGTTTGTTTGTCTTTTGATGCACACCAAATGCACTGGACAACTTTAACTCAAGAGCAAAAAGTAATTATTGTAGATTAATAAAATGTAAAATTCACAAGCAAGGGTAGATGTTTTATGTGATGTATCCTTGTACTGCATTGCTTTTTAACGTGAAATATCACTCTTTGCATTTTTCTGTATTACAAAATTGTAAAAGATTGATCAAACTTATTTTCCAAAAATGATGATATTGATTTTAGTCTGCACACATTCTGTGTTTAAAATTTTATTCTAATTTGGAAATACTGTTCCAATTTAGAATTGGAATTGGAAGCAATATCTTAAGAGATGGGAAGGTGCCATGTTAAAAATGACAGATACCTAGATAAAAATGGATTGAATTGCAGGAGAGTTATGGTATATATGGAATAGTGTATGTTATTTTTTTTCTTTTAACTGTGTACATGTGTGTGGGTGTTTGCTCCTATTTGTTTGACATGGTACAGTTGTGGAGCTCAGATGACAACTTGTTGGAGTGGATTCCCTCTTTCCTCCATGTGAATTCTAGGGGTGTAATTCAGTCATCAGACTTGTTGGTAGGTGTCCTTACCCATTGAGCCATCTTGCTGGTCTTATAATAAATTTTTGAGGCATTTTATGTAACAAGCTATTATTGAAACACTCAAGACTGGCCCTCTTATTTAAAAAAAAAATGTCAGTCGATTAATTTCTAAAGTGACAGGTTTAGAATTGATTATAATAACTTTATTTTGTTTTTGATGAATATTGAAGAATCATTTAATGAATATGACATTGGGGTCAGTTAGCATAAATACTTCAATTACAGATCCACTCTCTCTTTCTTTCGAGTGCAAGCATGTACACACACACTATCAGGACTCTTTAAAGAGACACAAACAGATATGACACAAGTAGATTTGGCAATTGGGAGCACCTGAAAGTTATATTTTCACAGTCTTGTGTAATTCAGCCAGGACTGACAATTTTGTGGGGTTAAAGAGATGGTTCAGCTGTAAGGGCTCTTATTGAGCTTGTAGAGGACATGGGTGTAATTTCTAGCACCAATTAATTCTAGCACACGGTGGTTAAACTATCCAAAACTACAGTTCCGAGGAATCTGATGCCCTCTTCTGATCTTTTTGGCCACCAGGAACACGTACATGCATGCAGGCAAAACACTTCTATGCATAAATAAATTTTTAAAAAAATTGAAAAGAAAACTAATTTTTCTGTCTCCAAATTTTGTGATCTCTGCTTTATTTATAATACCTCATTTAATTTGTGTTGATTTATTTTCACGTTAGTGAAAGACAGTTGCCATCAAAGCTATTTCTCATTAGGGGAGGAGATAACTGAAATTCAGTAATGCTTCAGAAAATTTGGGACACTTTGGTAGTCTTGGCTTGCAGTGCTTAGGACAAATGACAGAGAATTGGAACTTGGGAGCCTGAAGAAGTGATGAAATGGTGAAGTGCACCTTTTAATTGTACATCACAATTGTACTATGACATCACAATGATACTGATCTCTAGTCACAATGGCATTATGACATCACAATGGTACTATTAGGATATCATAAAGACATTGTGACATCACAAGATAATTATGACATTAGAATTTTACTACCAAGACAGCACAATGATATTGTGACCTAACAACATTACTTTTAGGATATGATAATCATATTGTGACATCGCAATGTTACTAGTAGGACACCGCCATCGCATTGTGACAGCACAATATTTTTATTGGGCCACACTATGGAATTAAGATGTTACTATTGAATTGTGGCATCTCAACAGTACTAGTAGGGCATCAAAATAGTATTGTGACATCACAATGGTGTGATTGAGACATTACTAGAGAATTATGATGTTACAATTGACTTGTGTCATCACAATTATAGTGTTGTGACATGACAATTGTACTATGACATCACAATGGTACTTTTCTCAAGTCACAATGGCATTATGACATCACTATTAGGATATCACAAAGTCATTGTGAAATCAAAATGCTACTATTGTGACATCGCAAGGGTTTTATAACATCACAATGGTACTAGTGGGTCATCACAATTATATTGTGAAATTACAATTGTTCAATTGTGACATCACTAGTCAATTATGACATTACAATTGAATATTGACATCACAATGGTACTATTGTGACATCACAATGATACTATTCTTTTGTCACAATTCCATTATGAGATCAGAATGGTACTATTAGGATATCAAAAAGATATTGTGACATCACAAAGTTACTATTGGAACATCACAAGGGAATTATGATTTCACACTGGTTCTAGTAGGAAATCACAATTGTATTCTGACATCACAATGTGATATTAGTAGAGAATTATGAGATTACAATTAAATTGTGACATTAAAATGGTACTATTGTGACATCACAATTGTACTATGACATCACAATGATACTATTCTCTAGTAACAATGGCATTATGACATTACAATTGTACTATTAGGATATCACAAAGACATTGTGACCTCACAACGCTACTATTGTGACATTGCAAGGGTATTATGACACCACAATGATACAAGTAGGATAACACAATCATGTTGTGACGTCCCAATGGTTCGATTGTGACATAACAAGAGAATTATGACAATACAGTGGCATTGTGACGTCACAATGATACTATTGTGACATCCCAATTATACTATAACATTACAATGGTACTAGTCTCTAGTCACAATTGCATTCTGATATCACAATGACATTATTATGATATCACAGAGACACTGTGACCTTACAATACTATATTGTGACATCACAAGGGAATTATGAAATCACAATGGTACATCATAGGACATCACATCTTATTGTGACATCACAATGCTTCCATTGTGACATCACTAGAGAATTATGATATTACAATTTGAGTTGTGACATCACAATGGTACTATGATATCACAATGGTACTGTACTCTAGTCACAATGGCAATATAACATCACGATGGTACTATTAGGATATAACAAATATATTGTGATATCACAATGCTACTACTGTGACATCACAAGGGAATTATGACATCACAATCGTACTAATAGGATACCAAAATCATATTGTGAAATCACAATATTTCTATTGGGACAACACTAGGGAATTATGACTTTATTATTGAATTGTGACATCTCAATGGTACTATTAGGGCATCAAAATCGTATTGTGACATCACAATGGACCAACTATGACATCAGTAGAAAATTATGACATTACAATTGAATTGTGACATCACAATGGTTTGATTGTGACATCACTAGATAATGCTACTATTGTGACATCACAATTGTACGTTGACATCACATTGGTACTGTACTCTAGTCACAATGGCAATATGCCACCACGATGGTATTATTAGAATATCACAGAGACACTGTGATATCACAATGCTACTATTGTGACATCACAAGGGAATTATGACATCACAATCGTACTAGTCAGACATCACAATTGTATTGTGACATCACAATGGTACTATTGTGACATGACAATTTTACTATGACATCACAGTGGTACTATTCTCTAGTCCCAATGGCAATATGACATCACAGTGGTACTATAGGATATCACAAAGACATTGTGATACCAAAATGCTACTATTGTGACATCGCAAGAGGATTATTACATCATAATGGTACTAGTAGGACACCACAAATGTATTGTGACATCACAATGGTTCGATTCTTACATCACTCTAGAACTATGACATTATAACTGAATTGTGACATCACAATGGTAGTCTTATGACATCACAATTGTACTATGACATCACAATGGTACTATTCTCTAGTCACAATGGCATTCTAATATGACAAAGTTACCATTGGAATATCACAAAGATATTGTGACATCACCACGCTACTGTTATGACATAGCAAGTGTATTACAACATCTCAATGGTACTAGTAGGATATCACAATCTTATTGTGACATATCAATGTTTCGATCGTGACATGACTAGAGAATTATGATACTACAATTGAATTGTAACATCAAAATGCTACTATTGTGACATCAGAAGTGAATTATGACATCACAACTGTACTAGTAGGACAGCACAATAATATTGTGAAAATCACAACGTTACCAGGAAGACATCACAATCATGTTGTGAAATCACAATGGTTCGATTGTGACTTCATTAGAGAATTATGACATTACAATTTAATTGTTACATCATAATGGTACTATCGTGACATCAAAACTGTACCATGACATCACAATGGAACTCTTCTCTAGTTTCAATGGCATTTTGACGTTACAATGGTCCTATTAGGATATCACAAGGATATTGTGACCTCACAATTCTACTATTGTGACATCACTAGGATATCATGACATAACCATTGTACTAGTGGGTCATCATGTTCGTATTGTGACATTATAATGGTTTGATTGTGACATCCCTAGAGAATTATGACATTACAAGCCTATTGTGACATCCCAATGGTACTATTGTGACATCAAAATTGTACTGTGACATAACAATTGTACTATTCTCTCATCACAATGGTATTATGACATCACAATGGTACTATTAGTATAAAACAAAGACATTGTGACATCGCAATGTTACTATTGTGATATCTCAAGTGTATTATGACATGACAATGGTACTAGTAGGACAGCACGATTGTATTGTGATATCACAATGGTTTGATTGTGACAAAAATTGAGAATTATGACATTATATTTGACTGGTGACATCATAATGGTATTATTGTGACATGACAATTGTACTGGTAACATTCTCTAGTCATAATGGCATTATGAGATTACAATGGTAATATTGGGATATCAGAAACACATTGTGACAACACAATGTTAATATTGAGATATCGCAAGGATATTATGACATCACAATGGTTCTAGTAGGACATCACAATCTCATTGTGACATCACACTGGTTTTATTGTGACAGCCCTGGAGAACTATGACATTACAATTGAGTGGTTACATCATCATAGTACTGTTGTGACATCACAATTGTATAATGATATCACAATGTAAAATGCTCTAAGCATAATGGCATTATGATATCACAATGATACTATTAGGATATCACAACGATATTGTGACATCACAATGCTAATATTGAGAAATCACAAGGGATTTATAACACCACAATTATTCCACCAGTACGTCACAATCTTATTGTGACATCCCAATGGTACTAATGTGACATCTATAGAGAATTATGATATTACAATTGAATTATGACTTCACAATGGTAGTATTATGACATAACAAATGAATAATAACATCACAATGGTATTACTCTGTAGTCACAATGGCATTATAACATCACAGTGGTACTACTAGGATATCACAATGTCTTTGTGATATCACAATGCTACTATTGTGACATCGCAAGAGGTTTATTATATCTTAATGGAACTAGTAGGATATCACAAAATATTGTGAAATCACAATGGTTCTAGAAGGACATCACAATCTCATTGTCAGATCACACTGGTTTCATTGTGACATCCCTGGAGTATTATGACATTAAAATTGAATTGTGACATCACCATGCTACTATTGAGACATCATAAGTGAATTATGACATCACAACTGTACTAGTAGGACATCACAATAATATTGTGACGTCAAAACGTTACCAGTAAGACATCATAATCATATTGTGACATCACAATGGTTCTAGGAGGACATTACAATCTCATTGTGACATCACACTGGTTTCATGGTGACATCCCTGGAGAATTATGACATTACAATAGAATGGTTACATCACAATAGTACTATTGTGACATCACAATTGTATTTTGATGTCACAATGTGCAATTGTTTAGTCATAATGGCATTATGACATCACAATGGTACTATTAGGATATCACAAAGGTATTGGGACATCACAATGCTACTATTGGGACATCACAAGGGTATTATGACATAACGATGGTACAAGTAGGACATCATGATCTATTGTGACAGCACAATTTTGTGTTTGTGACAATACTGGAGAATTCTGACATTACCACTGACGTGAGACATCACAATGCTACTATTTTGACATCGGAAGGGTGTTATGACATAACAATGGTGCTAGTATGACATCACAATCCCATAGTGACATCAAAATGGTTCGATTTGGACATCACTAGAGAATTATGACATTACATTTTAATTGTGACATCACGACGGGAGTATTGTGATATTACATATTCATTATGGAATTACGACACTATAATGGTAGTATGATATCATAACGGAATTACGACATCATAATTGTATTATGACATCCAAATGGAATTTTTACATCATACTGGAATGTCTTCATAATAAAATTATGAAGTTATCATTTCATTATAATGATATTATGACATCTTTATTCTCTCATGATAACTTTATGGATTCTATGATATCACAAGGCTATTATGACTTCACAAATGCATTATTTTTTAATTATGCCATCATAATGAGATTATGACATCATAATGGAATAATGACATCTCAATGGAATTTTGGCATCAGAAAGGAATTATGACATCTTGGAATTATGACATCATTATAGAATTAGGAAATTACAATAGTATTATGATTTCATAAAAGGATTATGACTTCACTATGGAATTATGTTATGACATCATAATGGAATAATGATATCAGAATGGAATTATGACATCATAATAGAATATGAAATCATAAAGGGAGTATGTCATCACCATGGAATTATGTCATCACTATCATATTATGATATCATAATGGTATTATGACATCATGATGGAATTAGGACATGACCTTCTCCTGAGTTGCTAAATACACAAGGACTGGACATTGCACATGTAGATTTTACCTAAGAGTTTTCATAATTTCACAATTATTATTGTATTGAAAGAGAAGGAACATTTTATTTGACTTAAAGTGGAAAATGTTAGTATAATGTTTTTTTGGAATGTATACACCTTACCCTTGTTCATTCAAATGCTGATTTCTCTCCCGCAAATATCTGTGTTCAAACCCAACATTGCATTGTGATGTTTATTCTAAGTATCATCTGTATCCAGTTTGTGTAAACATGCCACCATTTGTTCTCCAATTTGTCAATTAAAAACCAACCACAATGCTGGGCAATGTAGAGGATAGGGTGGACATCCTGGTTCAGAGTGGGAGAAGAAGAAGGAGTAGGAGAGAGAATGGAGGAGCCAAAAGAGAGGAGGAGGAGAAGTGGCAGAAGCAGAAGCTGGGAGAGAGAGGCTTGAGGAGAGGTCTTGGAAACCATGTGCAGAAATGAACTGGACCTAAGATATCACTAAAAGCAAGTAAAATGGATAAAATCTGAATGGTAGGAACTATGCGGGCTTGGAGGTTTAGGATGGAGAAACTATTGCCCAGCATTGTGTTCTAGGTTAACAAAATAAATCCTAGTCTCTGTGTGGTGATTTTGGCTTTGGGTAAGCAAGTTTTAGAAAATCCAGCTTCTCTGCAGAATTCAGAAAACATGAGTCACACCATTGCTTAACCTTCAACTCTCAGTTTTAATAATGACCCTGCCAGAAAGACTGTTAAAACCATGAGCTCAAACTATAATTCAACTAGTATTTAAAAGAACCAATCTTTTGTACTATAACAATTAGGGGCTCTTTTTCCAAAACCAACAATTTCAAGATTACAACTTTCTAATTATATCATATACATTTATGAATCATTTCAAATATAATTATCCAGGAATAAAAAAAATGGTTAGGGCAACCAAAATTTACACTTACCTGTCTCTTCCCTTCCTGACAATATTTACTTCAAATTAATAAATCCCACAGGTTGCTGGTATCGGATGCGTGGCTTGAACGGATGCTTCAACATTGGGAGTTTTACAATGATCTACATGTGACACAAGAAAAACAAAGGACAGATGTGATTTTCAAGTGAAAATCTTAAACAATTCAAGACAATAAGGCACTTAGATGAAATTTAATTCCTGTTCTCATCATTTGCAGTAACTGAAGAAGTGACAAAACATTTAATATTTCAATGAATTGAATGTGCAAAATAGCTGCAGCTAGCCAAAACACTCTTCGCACTAGCTCTTGGTTGTATTAAGAGTTGAGAATCTAGCCAGGCATTGGTGGCACAAACATTTAATCCCAGCACTGGGGAGACAGAGGCAGGCAGATCTCTGTGAGTTAGAGGCTAACCTGGTCTACAGAGTAAGTTCCAGGAAAGCCAGGGCTACACAGAAAACTCTTGTCTAAAAAAGTTTTCAAGAAAAAAAGGTCAGAAGCTAAGCAAGGAGGTCCCTGGATAAGATGATCAACCCTTTCTCAGAAAAGACAACAGGATAGAAATCGGAAAGGGAGAAAACAGGGAACAGGACAAGAGCCTACCACAGACAACCTCTGCCTTTAACCTGCAGGGCATCAAGGCAGATGCTGAGATTCATAGCCAAATTTTGGGCAGAATGGAGGGAATCTAATGAAGGAAGGGGAGAGAGAAAGATCTGGAGATGACAGGAGCTCCACAAGGAGAGCAACATAACCAAACTATCTGGGCAAAGGAGTCATTTCTGAGACTGATACTCCAACTAAGGACCAGGCATGGAGATAACCTAGTACCCCTGCACAGACATAGCCCATAGCAACTCAGTCTCCAAGTGGATTCCCTAATAATGGGAATAGGAAATATCTCTGACATGAACTCAGTGGCTGGCTCTGTATTCGCCTTACCAGGCCACAGAGGAAGACATTGCAGCCACTCCTGATGAAACCTGAGTTACAGTTAGATGGAAGGGGAGGAGAACCTCTTCTATCAGTGGACATGGGGAGGGATATGAGAGGAGATGAGAGAAGAGAGTGTGGGATTGGTAGGGGAGGAGGGAGGAGGGAGGAGGCTACAGCTGGGATACAAATGAATAAACTGTAATTAATAATAAAAAATTCAGACTCTGAACACAATGAGTATTGGCAGTGGCTGTTAATTTTTTTAAGAATTTTAAAAAGAATTTTTTCATGTGTGAGTGAATGAATGTCTGCATGTGTGTATCCCACCTCTGTGCCTGCTGCCTAAAGGCCAGAATAACACGTTTGATCCCTTGGAACTGCAGTTATTATAGTCTATTGTGAGGTGGTCTTGTGGGTGCTGGGAATTGAACCTAAATCCTCTGCAAGAACTACTGAATCATCTCTCTCTTTCATAAACTAGAGAAATTTAAGGCTATAATTTTCAGTTATTCTGGATTGGAAGCACATGAGAAAATGATCTTAATTTTATCAGATCTAAATCTGCATTTAATTTGGAACATTCCTATACATTCTTTTGCAAAACAGACCACTTTTTAAACTGGGGATATTTGTAGGATGGCATAATATTAAATAAACTACATTAATAGGCAAATCTCATCAAGAATTTATAATTCTGTTATTTGATATATACTTATCATTTGTGAATAAAGACTAATCCACAATTATTTTGGTTTGTTTTTTTTTTCTTTTGTTTTTAAGACAGGGTTTCTCTTTGGAGCCTTGGCTGTCCTGGATTCACTTTGTAGACCAGGCTGGCCTTGAACTCAGAGATCCACTTGCCTCTGCCACCTCCAGTGCTGGGATTACAGGCATGTGGCACTGTGCCTGGCTTGATCCACAATTCTTGAGTCAATAACAGTCTATTGAGAAGTACAGCTCCATATTTTTCTTTTAAGAAATGAGATAACACAATGCTACCGGTAATATTATAGAGCACCTGAAGAGTAAAGCTTTTCACCTTTCTTTATTTTAAAAAAATATTTTTATATTAATTACAGTTTTTTTCACTTTATATCCCAGCTGCAACCCTTTCCCTCATTCCCTCCCAATCCTATCCTCCCCCCACCCATTGACTGTTCTTTGAGAAGACCAGTTTTCAATTCCCATCAACCACATGGCAACTCACAACTGTCTGCAAATCCAAGATCTGTCAAGATCACACAGACACACATGCAGGCAAAACACCAATACACATAAAGTAAAAACAACAACAAAAAGGTGAATATGTAGCAGAGGACAACACCCAGGACTCAGTTCTTCCTTTCCCTTTGGGTTCTAAGGACTGAAATCAGTATTTCTGACTTGCAATGAGCCATTTCACAAATTCACGATGAAAACATTTTTATAAAGGCAAAAGGAAGACTCAGCCCTAAGACCACAGAGAGCCAAAGAATTCAGCTAGTAAGACAAAACTAGAAGCAGCAAAATGCAGCCTGCCCCTGTACATGCCAATAATTTTAACATATGTAGGAAACAGATTTATGATGAGCTGAGAAACAAGAAAAAAAATAACTGCACAAATATGCCAAACAGTCACCTATATATGTTTGTGTTTGTGGGATGCATATGAGAAGATGTATGCATATGTGTGGAGACCAGAGATCACCACAGGTATTGTTCAGAAGATATCACCAACTTTGTTGAGAAGGAAGAGGGAAGACTCTTAGAAGCCTGGAATTCAACAGAGTAGGATTCACTGGTTACCAGGGATGTGTCAATCTCTGTTTTCTCAGGACAGGAATTACATGTTCATGCCACCATCCATGCAGTTGGTTTTTTAAATGTATGCCCTGAGGCTCAAACTTAACCCCTCATGCTTGTGTAGTAAGCACTAAACCAGCTGATATATCTGTGGCCCCAATTCCTTTATACACAATAACCGCTTAATAAGTAGATATTTATTGAATTGTAGTAACAGTGAAATAGATTTTCAGTAAACTGTATTCAAATAATTAGGTTACTTGATCATGCAAAATTCATGCATTAAAAATTAGACAGTCACAGTTGGGCCTACTCCTTGTGAGATGTTGGTTCCCAAAACAATACATGCTATTTGCCATTGCTTTTGGTTGCTCACCAGAATGAGATGGTTAAGACCCTACTGACAGACACACTTTAATCATAGTACATAGAGAAAACAAGCAGGAGCTGAGCTGGAAACTTCCTCACTGATAGCTATCGTTCATAGTGCCAAAAGGTACTTTGCAGGCCACTAGGGAAGAGCAGTCATCAAGAGTCTTCCTCAACTGTGGACACTGTTACTATATTACTGAACTGCCAAGCAAGTTGTACCTACAGGTAAGTTAAATAGTGGCATGACCAACCACACTTTGATTGTATTTAAGGTCCACTCACCTCTCATTCTGTAGACCTGGCCAAGAGCCTGTGGCTGGGGAGGTACGAATGGGGAATCTACTTCTGTTGTTTTGCCAAATAGACCCTGATGAGCTTGTATAGTGGCTTCTAAGGGTTTATGTTTATGCCCATAGTTTAGTGCTGCTGTTAGCTTTGGTCAGAAAAGCTTCTTTCTACATTGGGTGGCAGCTAGTAGTCAAGTATGGAGAATAAGTGATCTCTGAATGTTTAACCCGAAATAGAAATATATAGTATCTTCTCCAAGGCTCAAGGAACATCACAGAGGAGATGTAGAGAGAATGTTGAGAGCTAGAGGAAGGAGTGGAGTACTGTGGAATGCTGTCTTCCAAGCATGGAAGTGCAAATGCACTCTTGAACTCTCAGCAGATAGGATTATCTGCACAAGCTTAGGTCTGTCAACATTTTGCTTCATGTAAAGGATCTACAAGTAAGTAGTTAATGGTTATAAGGTGAGGGAGAGACATTTTCTTCAGTGATGTAGGCACTGAGAAGATGTTCTTGCTCCTGTATCAATCATCACCCATGATATGTAAGCAACCCTAGTAAAACTCAATGGGTTAAACACACACACACACACACACACACACACACATACACACACAAGGGGAGAGGGTGAAAGAAAGAGATCAGTTAGAAAACAAAGGGAATTAGTGGGACTAAGACAGGAAAAAAGAAAATATTGACTGGACATTTTAATTAGAATTCTAAATCAAATTATTTTATTATTGGGTTTTTTAATAATAAACAGTAAATTTTGGCAGTAACCAAAACTTATTTTAATTTATCAAAATTTTTATCCTAACAACAAATAATAAAGTTTCTGGTACTAACCACAACTTCTATGAGTGATCTCAAGATATACATAAGAAGTAGTGTCTAACATATCTAGTACTATAGGAAAAGCCCCGTTTTAAGTGAATTGTATTTAGTAAATCATTTAATATTCAAAACAACCCAATGATTAAAAGTACTATGTAGCCTCATTTCGTAACTGAGAAAAAAGTGAAATAAACCATGTCCATTTTAGAAACCTACTGATTGAGAATTCCAAGCCAGCATAAGTGCTGAAAATTAAATTCAAGAAGCCTGCTCCACCAAGAGTTCTGACCCCACATGAAAGATTTAGGGACACTGAGTATTCTGGGAGTCATGCCATATCTATCCTCATCTATTTTTTATCTGCTTTAAGGCAGAATAAAAAGAGAATGAATGTTGTAAGGTGCACAACTTCTAAAAGTGCTAGTTGTTTTTGCATGTAATTTTCTCATTCAACATTTGTAACATAGGTTATATAGCATCATTTTTAAAAGTCAAACTTTTACAGAGATGATATCATTTGTTCCAAATTGGTAGACTCATGCTAAATCCATGCAAATTAAAATCCTATACATGTTTTCATTACACAAAATATCCAAAAATTCTTCACAATCTTAAATCTATAAAGAGCCTTTGTTTATTATGCTCTTGTAAAACATTTTAGAAAAGTTCTGCAAATGTGAAAATGTAAACGAGTAGATTCATTATTAAATTTAAAAGTCACAGAGGGGACGGAGGTGTAGCTCAGTGGTAGAGATTTGCCTAACACATACAATGCTCTAGGCCGGTTCAGCCTTTACACAGCTATGACCCTATAATACAGTTCCTCATGTTGTGGTGATACCCCAATCATGGGCTTTTTACTCCCTCTTAAAGCACTCCTTCCTAGACCCACAGTCTAGATTTTGGCAACTACCTGCAACTATTCCACCTCAGAAATACTAAATCCTAACCAGGCCTGTCCTACAACAGAATATATTACTTAAATATGACTTGGTTCATTTACATCTAAATATGAGAATGGTGCTAGCAGAATCAAGATGTCACTTGGTCTATAACACAGCTTTTCTCAATCCTCTGATAAATGTTAAAAGCTTAGCAATATGGAAAGCCCCTAAACAGAAAGATCTGATATTTTAACAGAAGTATATCCCTAAAGTACACAGCATGCCACTATATTAAGCCATCAGGGCATCAAGGCAAGGGACACAGGTTAGAGGTGTTAAGAAGGTTTCCTATATGAGTACAGATTCACCCATTCACTTCCAGCCCATATGTCCAGCAGTATGGGAAATTAACAGAATCAGAATTAGCAATAGAAAATTAGCCCACAATCCCACAGGATATGACTTTTATCAACTAGAATTCAAAATGTAGTTTGTTTTGCCTTTACATTAATTCATTAATTCAAAAGTTACTGGGGTCAATACTTTCCTCCCTTCTCTAAGGCTATTTCAAATATGTTATGCAATAAAGATTATTTTATCAAGTTGAGTAGGGTGGTTTACATCTACAATCTCAGCACTTGGGAGTTAGAAGCAGAAAATTAGGAATTCAAAGTTGCTTTCAGCTACACCTAGTGACTTCATGGATAGCCTGGGCTACATGAGGCCCTATAGTCACAGTGGTTCTCAACCTTCCTAATTCTGAGACCCTTTAACAGATTTCCTCATGTTGTGGTGAACCCCAACCATAAAATTATTTCATTCCTGTTTTGTAACCGTATTTTTGTTACATTTATGAATCATAATGTAAATATACAGGTTATCTAATATGTGACTCCTGTGAAAGATTCATTTGACCCCCAAAGGGGTTGTGACTCACAGTTTGAGAGTTGCTGCCCTATCAAAAAGAACAAAGGAGAAAAGTGAGTGGAGATCACAAAGAAAATGGGAAAGGGTAGAAAGTGCCTAGATTATTTTGTCAAGCTGGGCCTGGTAGTGTTTACCTGTCACCCAGCTACTTAGTGTACTGAAGGAAGCAGCTTGCAAAATCAATGACTACATGGGCAACTGATATAGACCCTGTTTCAAAATATTAAAACAGGCTAGGAATATAACACAGCAGTAAACCATTTAGCCAGAATGCATTGAAACGCTACTTAAAAAATAAAAATCACATGCTGCATTCTACCCTGGAGTTTTTGCCTGCCTCCTAAATGATTTTTTAAATTTGTGTTCATTACAGTTATTGGTGTTATAAAGTTCTATGTTTTGCCTAAGACACAATGCCATGTATCCACAAGTATAGTACCACAAGAACACAAGATATTTTTACTGTCTGAAAATACCCTCTATACCTAGTCTATTGGATCCCATTTCTTGGACAACCACACTTTTTCACTGCCTCTACTCTTTTACCCTTTTCTAGTTAGTCCTTTTAGACAGGTTGCCTTCACTTAGGAATACGGAGTTCAAATTCGACATGTCTGCATGACCTGATGGCTCACTTCATTAGTCATTGATCATATCCCATTACATCAAAATTCTTGGGTTTCTTGATCCCATCTGTCACCAATTACTGAAAGATATCTTGGTTGCTACAACTTTAAAGATTATCAGTAAATTTGGTGCAAACATTGACCAGCAGAGAAGGTTTAGGTATTCAGATGAGCTAGGTAAATTTTTGGGTATACTGCTAATGGGAAGTAGGATTTACATATATTTTGCTGTGTTAGTACAGCCAACCATCTCCAAAGTGGCTATACCACTGTGCATCACCACTAACAATAATTTGAGGTTTTGTTGTTAGGTAGCCACACCAACACCTGGCACACTCTCAGGTTATGGTTAACATTTAGCCATTCTAACATGTGTATTTCCTGTTTGGGGTTTTGGGTTTGTTTTTAAACCGGCTTTTCATTTTAATTAAGTAGGTGTCAAGAACACACCTTCAAGAAGAATCTAAGGCTGCAGAGTCAGACATGTGCAATGCTAGCAAAAACACCAGTGGGGACTCACCTAGGCTTGCAGATCATGAGAACTGTGAAAGCTGTGTTGTTACAAAGTTCCACGCTCCTAAGTAATTACCCCAGCCTCACCCTCCCAGGGTCCTCTTATTTCTAATGCACAGTTGTATGGAAAACAAGGTTTTCTCCACAATGTGTTTGTGGCATTGCAGCAGAAATGCCTGTTGTCTTCTTATAGAACACACTATCTGAAGACTTCACTTTTAAAGTTTATCTAATTCTCTGAATCTTTCCTTGGGATTTTTTTTCTTCTTCCAGGACAAGCTTAACCAAGGATCTCTTAAAAGGCCTCAAATACCCTTGATTTCCTTCATAAGCCTATCCTTCTTCCACCCTTACCAGCAAAGCCATGGCCATGGCCTTTCATCAGTATCACAGTCCACTTTCCCTGCTACTACACTAGCATTCAATGTGGTAAAAGATCACTGCCATGAATTCATCATTTGGTCTTTCTCAGTGCCACCTACATTATGTTCAGAAATCTTCAGTCAACCTGTTTCAGTTATTCTAAAAGGATTATCCACATCTTCTTCATTCGTGTTAAGCTTTTTAAGCTTGGTGAGTTTATTTTGTGAAAAAAAAGGGAGGTCATCAGATGTAATTAAATCAGCTCTCAACTCTGCTATTCCAATGTGATCCATGTCCACACCAGCCTGCCTTCCATGGTCTATTTCTCCTCTCCAGGACCTACTACCTGTGTTCTGCAAAGACTGCTACTGGTCTTTACCTCATGAGCCCTTAAACTAAGTATCTTTAGCAATATCTTTTTTAATTTTACCTCACCCCTTGAGAACACAATGTCCCCACAATTTACACACTTTTATCACACAGTTCTGTGCCTCCGTGTGATAAGCCATTGTCCCTGTCAGTATTGTATTAAGGTTGGTATTGAGTAACAATTTTACCTTGAACTAAAATAATAGTCTCATACCAAATTAAACATCACTTCAGTTTTACTTACAAACTGAATGAAGACTGATGCAGAACTAATACAACTGCTGTCACATTACTTTCTAAAGTCTTGATTACGTGGGATTTCCATTTACCCTGATGATTTCAGAATCTAGCTCTCAGCTAAAATGTAACCAAATATTAGCCATTAAAAACAGAGATGTTTTCCCCTTAACCTTCTAAAGATAATCTTTCTATGTTCCTCAATAATGCTCTCTCTGCCACATCCTCTCTACTTGGAACCTCCACTTATTCTTTCAACTCCTCACAGCTGGGTTTTATTTCCATCATGAAATACAGACCGCTATCCCTAAGGCTACAATGGTCTTATTCCAAAACCAGTGATCAATTTTCCAGGTCTATCCACAATACACACTACACTATCCACTGTATATGGGACCTCTTCCTACTTTCTAATTTCCACAGCTCAGGTCCCATGATACTACTCTCCTTTCCATCCAGGTACCTAAAAACAGTTTCTTCTTGGGCCTCCATCTGCCTGTTAATGATGCATTAATGTTCTACCTCTGCCACAGCTCTCTCCCTCCATACAGTAAAACACTGTCAGTTCAACTACCTCCTCAAGGTAAGTCCTAAAACAGTGCTAACAATAATCCCTCTTCCCAGGCTTCAGATGACTTACAAACACTTCCCAGGAAGAAATTCCTCACATTGTCCCTAATGAAGAAAGCAGAGCTCAGACTGTGTGGTGCCACAATACTCTGCATTTTATTACTACTTCCAATCCAATCTAAGCCAACACATGTGTTATGGTTTTACTTGTGAACTGTCCTTCACAAGCACATGTTTAAAATTGGTCCCTTGCAGCAAGATGGCAGCGCCGGGACGACTCTTATTCTGACAGCACAACAGGTTCGGCACAGTGATCAGCAATCAGAACTCGCAGCCATAAAACACAAGTGATTGTGTTTCCCAGGTGAGAGGATACCCCACGGTGGGGGATTCAATCAGCTTTAACTCACCCAGCTAAACAATGGAAGAAATCCCAGTTCCAAAAGGATCTTGGTGGCCAGCCCAGAGCCAAATGCCAACATGCACTGGTCACTATCCCAGAATGAACTGTGGGCACCACAACATCACAGACTGTAATTTCCAGCCGAGAGATAACCCCACGGTACAGAAAACGATTGGGACCAACCTTAGGTCACCCAGACAACCCTTGGAAAAGACTCAGGTTCCACGGGCACCACAGGAGCCAGCCCAGAGCCAGAGCTGGGGACCCAGGCACCAGCACAGAGCCCTGCCTGTGCACCAGATTTGCTGCCTCAGGGCACCAAAGACTGAGTTTCACTGTCGGGTGCAAACTCACAGGGAGGGAAATGGCTGGTCTGATCTCAGAGCACTCAGCTGATACCACCACCCCAAAAAGGTCTCGGGAAAAATCACACAGTTTAGGCAGACGCCCAGGCTCCCAAGGGCCAGAAAGGCAGAGCCATGTGCGTCTGTGCCTGCAGGTTCTACTCGCCATCCCAGTCAGAATGGCGGTTCCCCAAAGCAAAGACTGGGTGCCCTTGTCAGGAGGAAACCCCACAATGGGGGGGGATCATCAGGTCCAATGCTCAGGACACCCAGCACCAAAAGAGTTTCTGGATTCACACAGACTCTAGGATCTAGCCTTCTACTGCAGGAAGGAGCGCTGTGCTCACCCACCATTACTGAGTACCAACACGCCACTGGGGCACACAGCTGCATCCTCAGACCTACAAAAACCAGAAAGCCATTACAGCAGCCCTCACATACTGTGCCAAGGATCAACCAGTTATCCCTAGCTAGACTGACAAAACTGTGGGAATCCCTGGTCCTTCAAGAGGGCTGCACCCAACAATTACACCTTAAGAGCAACAGCTGCTGCTCACTAAATTTAGAGCAAGAAACCCAGCCGCAGGGCAGCTATCACCAGGACCTCTCCTGATGAGAGGTGAACCTTCCTGAATACCACAGTTACCATACAGGTCTATACACCTGAAGTGAACTGTGACAATTCCTGAGAAGCACCACTATTCAGTTGACCTTACCCAAAAAACAGAGGAGAACTTCAGAACCCTGCCAAGTGGATTCTCCCCTCCCCAGGACTCAGCAGGCACCACAAATTAACAGACAACACCTAAGACAGAGAGATGGGTAGAGGCCAGCTAAAAAGCACAACCAACAAAAGGCAAAACAACATGGCATCCCCAGAACCCAGTTACCCAGGGGCAAGTAGCCCTGGACACCCTAACATAAGTGAAATTCAAGAAGATGACCTTACATCTATGCTAATGAAGAGGTTAATGGAGGAAGTAAATAAAATGCATAAAGAATTAAGGGAAGATATGATAAAACATATTATGGCCATCCGTAAAGAAATACAGGAAGATGCAACCAAACAGTCTGTGTCACTGAAAGGAATAAAAGAAACAGAGGAACGTTCAAACAAAAGGCTGAAGGGATTGAAGGAAAATAGGAAAATACAGTCAGACAGGTGAAGGAAATCAATAAAAGGGTTCAAGATCTGAAGATAGAATTGGAAGAATTAAAGAAAACACAAAGAGAGGAAATCACGGAGAGGGAGAACCTAGGAAAGAAAACTGGAACTACAGAGGTAAGCATAACGAACAGACTACAAGAGATGGAAGAAAGAATCTCAGGTGTGGAAGATACAATGGAAGAAATCGATGTATCCATCAAAGAAAATAATAAATCTAAAAAATTCCTGACACAAACCATCCAAGAAATCTGAGACAACATAAAAAAAAACAAAACCTAAGAATAATAGGAATAGAGGAAAAAGAAAATTCCCTCCTCCAAGGCCCAGAAAATATTTTCAACAAAATCATTGAAGAAAATTTCCCCAACTTAAAGGGGAAGCCTATAACAATACAAGAGGCTTACAGAACACCTAATAAATTAGACCAGAAAATAAAATCCTCCTGCCACATAATAATCAAAACAGTACGTACACAGAACAAAGAAAAAATACTAAAAGCTGTAAGGGAAAAAGGCCAAGTAAAATATAATGGCAAACCCATCAGAATCACACCTGACTTTTCAACAGAAACTATGAAAACCAGAAGGGCCTGGATGGGTATCATGCAGACCCTAAGAGAACACAGATGTCAGCCTAGACTACAGTACCCATCAAAACTCTCAGTCCTCATAGACGGAGAAAACCAGATATTCAATGACAAAAACAAATTTCAACAATACCTACACACAAATCCAGTGTTACAGAAGATACTAGAAGGAAAAATACAACCCAAGAAAACTAACTACTTTCAAGAAATCATAGGAAATAAATAACCTCACTACAGCAAAACAAAAGTAGCCAAACACACAAACACACTACCATGGCCAACATCAATATCAAAGGATCCAACAGCCACTGGTCATTAATCTCCCTCAACATCAATGGACTCAATTCTCCAATAAAAAGACACAGACTAACAGAATGGATGCATAAACAAGACCCAACAATCTGTTGCATACAAGAAACACACTTAAATCACAAAGGTAGACATTACCTGAGAGTAAAGCGCTGGAAGAGAGTTTTCCAAGCAAATGGACCCAAGAAGCAAGCAGGAGTAGCCATCCTAATATCTAATAAAGTAGATTTTCAACGAAAATCAATCAAAAGAGATAGAGAAGGACACTTCATACTCATCAAGGGAAAAATCCACCAGGAAGATATCACAATCCTGAACATCTATGCCCCAAATGCAAGGGCACCCACATTTGTAAAAGAAACTTTATAAAACTTGAACCACACATAGACCCCCCACACATTAATAGTGGGAGATTTCAACACCCCACTCTCAACAAAGGAAAGGTCAACAAAACAGAAATTAAACAAAGAAACAATAACTCTGACAGAGGTCATGAATCAAATGGACCTCACAGACATCTACAGAACCTTTCACTCAAACTCAAAATAATTTACCTTCTTCTCAGCACCTCATGGAACCTTCTCCAAAATAGACCATATAGTTGGTCACAAAGCAAGCCTAAACAGATACAAGATTGATATAATCCCTTGTATCCTATCTGATCACCATGGACTAAAACTGGACCTCAATGACAAAAATAGCAAAAGGCCTACACATACATGGAAACTGAACAACTTGCTTCTAAAGGACAGCTGGGTCAGAGAAGAAATAAAGAAATTAAAGACTTCCTAGAATTCAATGAAAATGAAGGCACAACATACTCAAACTTATGAGACACAATGAAAGCATTGCTAAGAGGAAAGTTCATAGCACTAAGTGCCTTCAAAAAGAAATTCAAAACATCTCATGCAAGCAACTTAATGGCTCACTTAAGATCCCTAGGGGAAAAAAAAGAAGCAGACACACCAAAGAGGAATAGACGGCTGGAAATAATCAAACTCAGGGCTGAAAACAATCAATTAGAAACCAATAAAACAATTCCAAGAATCAATGAAACCAAGAGCTGGTTCTTTGAGAAAATCAACAAGATAGACAAACCCTTAGCCAAACTAACTAAAAGGCAGAGAGACACCACCCAAATCAACAAAATCTGAAATGAAAAGGGGGACATAACTGCAGACACTGAAGAAATCCAAACAATAATTAGGTCTTACTTCCAAAGTCTATATGCCACAAAATTTGAAAATCTAAATGAAATGGACTATTTTCTTGACTGATTCTACATGCCAAAGTTGAATCAAGACCAGGTAAACCAATTAAATAGTCCTATATCCCCTAAGGCAATAGAAGCTGTCATCAAAATCTCCCATGCAAAAAAAGCCCAGGGCCCGATGGTTTCAGGGCCGAATTCTACCAGACCTTCAAGAAGAGCTAACACCAATACTCTTCAAAGTATTCCATGAGATAGAAACAGAAGGAACACTACCAAACTCATCCTATGAAGCCAAAGTCACCTTGGTACCTAAACCTCACAAAGGCCCAACAAAGAAAGAGAATTTCATGCCAATCTCCCTCATGAACGTTGATGCAAAAATACTCAACAAAATACTTGCAAACCGAATCCAAGAACACATCAAAGACATCATCCACTACGACCAAGTAGGCTTCATCCCAGGCATGCAGTGGTGGTTCAATATATGGAAATCCATCAATGTGATCCACCATATAAACAAACTGAAGGAGAAAAACCACATGATCATCTCCGTAGATGCTGAAAAGGCATTTGACAAAATCCAACATCCATTCATGTTTAAAGTATTGGAGAGATCAGGGATACAAGGCACATATCTGAACATAGTAAAGGCGATATACAGCAAGCCTATAGCCAACATCAAACTTCAATGGAGAGAAATTTAAATCATTCCCACTGAAATCAGGGACAAGGCAAAGCTGTCCACTCTCTCCATATCTTTTCAAAATTGTTCTTGCAGTCCTAGCTAGAGCAATAAGACAATTGAAGGAGATCAAGGGGATACAAATTGGAAAGGAAGAAGTCAAAGTATTACTCTTTGCAGATGATATGATAGTATACCTGAGTTACCCCCAAAACTCTTCCAGGGAACTCCTACAGCTGACTAACACCTTCAGCAATGTGGTTGGATACAAAATTAACTAAAAAAAAAAAAGTAGCCTTTCTGTATAAAAAGGACAAAAGGGCCAAGAAAGAAATTAGGGAAACAACACCCTTCACAATAGCCACAATGGACATAAAGTACCTTGGTGTGAACCTAACCAAGCAAGTCAAAGACTTGGATGAAAAAATTTCCAGTGTTTAAAGAAAGAATTAGAAGAAGATATCAGAAGATGGAATGATCTCCCATGCTTATAGCTTGGCAGGATTAACATAGTAAAAATGGCCATCTTACCAAAAGCAATCTACAGATTCAATGCAATTCCCAACAAATTATCAAACAATTCTTTACAGACCTTGAAAGAAAAATTCTCACCTTCATATGGTACAACAAGAAACCCAGAATTGCTAAACCAATTCTCTACAGTAAAAGATCTTCAGGAAGTATCTCCATCCCTGATCTCAAGCTGTACTATAGAGCAACAGTTATAAAACCTGCATGGTACTGGCATAGAAACAGACTGGTGGATCAATGGAATCGAATAGAAGACCCTGACATAAATCCACACACTTATGGACACCTGATTTTTTACAAAGATGCCAAATCCATTCAATGGAAAAAAAAAGACAGCATCTTCAACAAATGGTGCTGGTCTAACTGGAAGTCTACATGTAAAAATGCAAATAGATCCATACTTATCACCCTGCACAAAACTAAAGTCCAAGTGGATCAAAGACCTCAACATAAAACTGACATACTAAACCGCTTAGAAGAAAAAGTGGGGAATATCCTTGAACTCATTGGCACAGAGGACAACTTCCTGAACAACAATCAATAAATGGGACCTCATGAAACTGAAAAACTTCTCTAAAGCAAAGGATACTGTCCTAAAAACAAAACGACAGTCTACAGAATGGGGAAAGATGTTCACCAACCCAATTTCTGCTAGAGGGCTAATATCTAGTATACATAAAGAACTAAAGAAGTTAAACATCAAAAAAATCAAGTAATCCATTTAAAAAATGGGGTACAGCGCTAAACAGAGAATTCTCTGCAGTGGAATATCGAACGGCAGACAAACACATAAAGAAATGCTCAACCTCATTAGCCATCAGGGAAATGCAAATCAAAACAACCCTAACATTTCACCTTACACCCATCAGAATGGCTAAGATCAAAAACTCAAGAGACAACACATGCTGGAGAGGTTGTGGAGAAAGGGGAACCCTTCTCCACTGCTGGTGGGAATGTAAACTTCTACAACCACTCTGGAAATCAATCTGGCACTTTCTCAGACAACTAGGAATAGTGCTTCCTTGAGATCCAGCTATACCACTCCTACGAATATATCAGAATGCAATTGTGACTAGAGACTAGTACCATTGTGATGTTATAGTACAATTGTGACGTCACAATAGTACCATTGTGATGTCATAGTTCAACTGTATTGTCATAATTCTCTTGTTATGTCACAATCGAACAATTGTGATGTCACAATATGGTTGTGTTATCCTACTTGTATCATTGTGGTGTCATAATACCATTGCAATGTCACAATATTAGCATTGTGATGTCACAATGTCTTTGTGATATCCTATTAGTACCATTGTAATGTCATAATGCCATTCTTACTAGAGAATAGTATCATTGTGATGTCATAGTACAATGGTGATGTCACAATAGTATCATTGTAATGACACAATTCAATTGTAATCTCATAATTCTCTACTAAGGTCACAGTGATACCATTGTGATGTCATAATACAATTGTGATTTCCTACTATAACCATTGTGATGTCATAATTCCCTTGTGATGTCATAATAGTAGCATTGTAATGTCACAATATCTTTTTGATATCCTAATAATACCAGTGTGATGTCATAATGGAATTGTGACAAAAGAATAGTACCATTGTGATGTCACAATAGCACCACTGTGTTTTCATAATACCCTTGCGATGTCACAATAGTACCATTGTGATGTCAATATTTAATTGTAATGTCATAGTTGACTAGTGATGTCACATATGAACAATTGTAATTTCACAATGATTGTGATATCCCACTAGTGATGTCATTTGTGATGACATTTGTGATGTCATAAAACAATTGTGATGTCACAATAGTAGCATTTTGATGTCACAATGACTTTGTGATATCCTAATAGTGATGTCATAATGCCATTGTTACTTGAGAAAAGTACCATTGTGATGTCATAGTACAATTGTCATGTCACAACACTATAATTGTGATGGCACAAGTCAATTGTAACATCATAATTCTCTAGTAATGTCTCAATCACATCATTGTGATATCACAATACTATTTTGATGCCCTACTAGTACTGTTGAGATGTCACAATTCAATAGTAATGTCTTAACTCCCTAGTTGTGGCCCAATAAAAATATTGTGCTGTCACAATGCGATTGTGGTGTCCTAATAGTAACATTGTGATGTCACAATATGATTATCATATCCTAAATGTAATGTTGTAATGTCACAATATCATTGTGCTGTCTTGGTAGTTATAATTGTAATGTCATAATTCTCTTGTGATGTCACACTGTCTTTCTGATATCCTTATAGTACCACTGTGTTGTCATAATGCCATTGTGACCAGAGAACAGTATCATTGTGATGTTACAGTACAATTGTGATGTCACAATATTACCAATATAATGTCATGATTCTTTATTGATGCAAAATCTAACCATCATGATGTCACAGTAAGTTTGTGATGTCATACTCGAACCATTGTGATGTAATAATTCCCTTGTGACATCACAATAGTAGCATTGTGATGTCGCAGTATCTTTATGATATCATAATATTACCAGTGTGATGTCATATTGCCATTGTGACTAGAGAATAGTAC
>NW_026590398.1:0-3452 GCF_907164565.1 Psammomys obesus
TTTTATTATATTTATTTTTATTTTATTTTCATTGAGCTCCCATTAACTACTCCTTGCTTTCAAATTCTTGGCCATTTGTTTTTTTAATGGTTGTTACTGTTTGGCTTAGACTGAAGTTTGGCTGAAGGACTTCCCAACTATGAGGTAGAGATGATTGCATTGGACACTGAGTGTGTAATGGAATGTGCAACATAAATGACCTGTATCTTGGAAGATGAACAGGTGCCCTGAGAGAGTGGAAGATTGTATTTTAAAACATTTCCAAGATGAAGGTGTTGCAAGATACTTGATCCCAGTGTGATCCCTTAGATTGTGAACTGTAAAAACCTGTGCTTTGTTTGGTGTGGTTGAGCCCTAACACAAACCTTAATTCCAAGAACTTTCTGATTATTGTAAACAGGTGTTTATGGTGTGGTTCCATCAGCCCTAGGACATACCTTTAATTCAAAAGCTCTCTGTGCACAGGATTTAATAATGTTAACCCTAGGTCAAGAGGCAAAGCAAGAAACCAGCTGAGAGGGATTAAAGAGTAAGAGGAACTTTCAGCTGAAATGTATTTATGACAGAGTGTAAAAGTAAAAGGAGTTTTAGCTTGGTAGCTTTTGGGCTTTTTGAGCTTTGAGTGAGAAAGCCTTTGGCCTTGGGGTTTTTGTTGTTGTTGTTGTTTTGTTTTTTATTTGTTTGTTTGTTTGTTTGTTTGTTTTGGCCTATCCCCCCTGAGCTGTCATCTGAACTGGTGAGCTTTTGGGGCTTTTCCCTCTTAGAGGTGAGGTGAGCAGGATGGTCAGCTGGGTGCTTTCTCTGCCTTTCTGAACTAGCAAATTTTCACCCCAGTATATGGCTCCTGGGTCTGTATTGGTAAAATTGAACAATTGGCATTTTCATTCTTAATTTATAACAACACTAGGGTTCTGTGTGCCCATAGGGGTTGGGGCAAAGCTAGAATGCCTCTGCTATCTGCATCATTTAAACTTTGATCCACTAGGGGAAGAGCTACTACTGTTCTGAGACTCAGCTGTGTCATCCAAGCTAATGAGGGAGTCTGCATGGGCCTAGCAGTCAGGAACAACAGTGGGAGGTAGCTTATGGGTTTGTTCTGGGATTGTCCTTTGATGTAGCTGTAGGGAGCTGTGAATGAGACCAGAGCCCATGCCATGGTGAGCGAGGGGCCATTGTTCCCAGGCCAGGCAGAGCAGGTCTTCTGAGCTATCATAGCCTGATCTGCTTTGACTGAGATGGGCTGTGGTTCAGACTTTGGTTCTGTTGTTTTCCATGTGGTGACTTCAGCAGAGATCCTTGTCCTCTAACCCTTCTTGAGTGTTGACTGTCCAAGGAGGAGGGGACCCTGTGGCTTGGGAAGTAGAAAGTTATGGTGCTTATAGAATCACTATCTAGTGTGAAAACCCAGGCATTGCTTTTGCTGTGCATTAGATAGATAGATTGGAAAACTGAAAGTCTCATTTCTAGGAATGTCTCATGTTATATTCCACACATGGTTTTGTGTAACAAATTTTACAAATAGTTTTGAAACTGGTAAAAAAAAAAGTGGTGGTGGTCATCATTAAGCAATACTTGCTTACTTTTTTTTAATTTATTTTTTACCTTTCAACTACCAATGGGCACAATGGTGTGATTCAGCAAAATTCAATTCCTGGGTTCAAAAGGATTTTCTGAGATGCAAAATTTTGTCAGTGTCAGGTGTGCCTGGTTTTAGGTAAGTGGAAAGGGAAGATTCCACATCTTGTGACATAATCCATGCAGCAAGAAACAGATATTAAATTATTCTCCAACATTGTTTTGTGTGTGAGTGTCAGTGAGGGCTGGGCTATGCCTGAACCCATGAGGGGATGTGACTAAGGGTTGCATAGGACTAAGGACTGCATAGGGGGATGGACTGCAAGCCATAGCCTGTCTTTATGATCACCTCCATTTTTCCAAGAGACTTCTAGAGCAAAAAAGACTCTCTGGAGAGAAGATTAGTAGTAGCTGGAGGGTCAGAAATACAACAGTTTAGGTTTCACTTTAAGTTTGTCTTGTAGGAGTTCTGAAATCTGTGTTTATTTAATTTGTATTAAATTTAAAAATCAAAGGGATCTCTGGTCCAGTGGACATTTTTCATATTAGAGTTTCCTCAGATATTTTCATGTAAACTTGGCTATATTTTAGGCTTATGTTTCTGGCTTTTTTCTCTCACAAATACTGTACATATTCTTGATTGTTGAAGTTTGTGGTGAGTACAGAAGTTACATCATGCCAGAAGATTATGAGATTAGTGGCAATAGAGTCTTCACTTATTTTTCTGTTTTCCTCTGTTTCTTACCAGGTGGCCTTTCTGATATGAGATAGAGATTTTGGATTGTCCTTTAGCAAGCACATAAAGACAATTTGCACTTATGTCAGTAGAAGGCCGAAGAGATAGCATGAAGGTGGTGATATGATTTGACCAGTTACTCCTTTTCTTTGGGCATATTCTTTTTGTGATCTGTCCTTTTTCTTCAGAAGTTTCATGTGGTGGTCCAGTGGTGTCCATATTCTTTAGTTGGATGTTTTTATTCTCCTAAAAAGATTACATCAAAACCTTGCCCCATACCTAATTCTGCGGTGAGGATAGTTCCTTTTCAGGCACGTTATATCTTTTATAGGACAAAATGGTTTTTGAAAATAGAAAAAGTATAATCTCTCAATTTAAGTTAAAAAATATTTGAAAGTTAACAAATATGCCTTCAACTGTATTTATTTCTAGATAACAAAGGACATTCGCTTTGATTTTCAGCCTGTCTTTTACAAGTAGCTTTTAAGTGAAATCAATGTAAATCCTATGTGCCTGCCTCTGCCTCCCAGGCAGTATGTAAAAAGCACGTGCCTCCTAAATGCTTGCATTAAGGCTATGAACCACCAACATCCTGTCATTGTAACTCTTGAATTTAGAAAACAACTAATTAACAGATAACTTCGTGTCTCTGCTGGGATTAAAGGCACTGTCTATCACCACACTGCTCAAAAATTTTATATTCACTCCAAATTATTCCAACTCAAACAAATTTATACCTTTGAATTTACTTAAAACATTTAAACCTAACTGTTTTTAATATGAAACAACAAAAGTATCCTTTTTTATTTAATAAGCAAACTTTAGTCTTTATTAAGTTAGTTTGGACTGAATGACCACACTGTCTGATGAAGTTACCTCTGCTTATTCAGGAGATCTCTACTATTCAAATCTAATCATTATCAATTTTGATAGGATCCACCTTTCTTTTCCTGTGGAAACATTTGGTTTCACCAGTGAAGACACAGTTCAGTAATTTCTCACTGGCTACTCCTTTTAGTTATGTTTACTTCTTTGTGTTCTAGAGTATTTAGGTGTGCTGTTAAGTTGCTACTAAGAGATCTTTCTGATTATTTTTTTTTCTGAATGTACTTAGTGCTATGAACTGTCTTCTGGTCAACAC
>NW_026590399.1:0-5977 GCF_907164565.1 Psammomys obesus
TAGACCTTCCCCCACCTCAATAAAAACAACAAACAAAGAAAATCAAGCCCAACCTGTGTTATCTATAGACTCACTAGAGTATGCTCAAACTCTCAGTGTGCTGCCCTTAAACAGGACTGAGTCATTCCTTGCCCACCCCAGAAGCCATTAACTGTGGAGAGCTAGGTCCACCAACCTTATCACACTTGGAAGTGTTTCAGAGTTCTCATCAGTGACGCCCTGCACACACACACACGCACACACACACACACTCAAAGCTCTGTAAGTACTGAGGTCAACGATGTTGAAACCTCCAGTGTCTCCTTTATTATTTGGATTGCTTGTAGCTATTCTGGTTTGTTTGTTTTCGTTGGTGTGTGTGTGTGTGTGTGTGTGTGTGTGTGTGCCTGTGTGTTTCCATATGAAGTTGAAAATTTTTCTTTCAAGATCTGTGAAGAATTGTGTTGGAACTTTGATAGGAATTGCATTGAATCTGTGATTGCTTTTGGCAGGGTGGCCATTTGTACTCTAGTAATCCTCCTGATCCATGATCATGGGAGATCTTTCCATCTTCTGGTACATTCTTCAATTTCTTTCTTCAACATCTTAAAGATTTTATCACAGGAGTCTTCCAGTTGATTGGTTAAAGTTACCCCCCAGGACATTTGATATCACCTGAGGCTGTTGTGAAAGGTGTTATTTCCCTGCTTTCTTTCCCAGTCACTTTGCCGTTTGTATATGGGAAGGATACTGATTTTTGTGAGTTAATCTTGTATCCATCTACCTGCTGAAAGTGTTTATCAGCTGATGTGATTTCCAGGTGGACTTTTTTGGATCCCTCATATATACTCTCATACCATCTGCAAAGAAAGAACTTTGACTTGTTCCTTTCCAAATTGTATCCTTTGGTCTCCTTCAGGTGTCTTACTGCTCTGGCTAAGACTCAAGTACTGTGTTGAATACCAATGGAGAGAGTGGCTAAGCTTCTCTTGTTCTTGATTTTGGTGGAATTGCCCTAAGGTTCTCTCATTTAAGTTGATGTTGGCCATGGGCTTAATGTAAACGGTTCTTGTTGTGTGGACCTATGGTCTCTTTATTTGTAGTATCTCCAGGACTTTTATTTTGAATGTTTTTAGATTTTGTCAATGACCTTTTCTACATCTAATGAGCTGGCCACGTGGTTTTTAATCTCTGTTATTTAAGGTGGGTTATATTAATTGATTTACCTATGTTGACCTATCCCTGCATGTCTGTGATGAAGCCTACATGATCATGATGAAGGTCTTTCTGGTGTGTTCTTGGATTTGGTTTCAAGTATTGTATTAAGAATTGTTGCATCTATGTTCATAAGAAAATTTGGTCCGTAATTCTCTTTCTTTGCTGGGTTTTCTGTCAATTGGGATGCCAGGGTTACTGTGGCCTTGTAAATGAATTGGGCAGTTTTTCTTCTGTTTCTATTAGGGGTTTAATATCAGGAGTATTGCGTTTAGCTTTTTTTTGAAAGTCTGGCATCATTCTGCTCAAAAACAATCAGGGCCTCAGGGGCTTTGTTTTGGTTGGGAGAAATTTAATTACTGTTTCTTTTTTATTATGGCTTGCACTTCAGTTTAATTACCTTATAAGATCTTAACTTATATAGCACTATCTATTGAGAAAATTATCCATTTATTTTAGTTTTTCCAAGTTGGTGAATTGTGGATTTTTAAATGTGTCCTTGCATTCTCTGCATTTTTATGGTGACATTTTGTTATGTCAGCCTTTTCATTGTTAATTTTGTTATTTTGGATATTCACTCTCTGCCTTTTGGTTAATTTGAATGAGGGTTTTGAAATTGTATTCATTTCTTTTTCAGAGAATCAACTCTTTATACCATTGATTCCTTGCCTTGTTTTGTTTTTATTTTATCAGCTTCAGCCCCGAGTTTGATCACGTCCCCCCAGCTAGGATATTTACGTTGAGGTCTTCATTGTGTTCCGGAGCTTTGAGATGTATTGTTAGTTACTACTCTGCGAGCTCACCAGTTTATTACATAAGCAACTAGTGCTGCAAACTTGCTTCCCTGTGTCCCATACGTTTGAGTGTATTTTGTATTCATTTTCTTGTAATTCTGGAAAGTTTTAGATTTTTTATCTCAACCATTTTTTTTTTAAATTCAGTAGTGAGTTGTTCAGTTTCCAGTGAGTTTGGAAGCTTTCTCTTGTTTCTGTTGAGATTTGCTTTGTGTCCAAGATGTGGTCACTCTTGGAGAAAATCGTGTGAGGTGCTGAGAACATTATATTCTTTGGGTGAAATGTTGTGTAAATATCTGTTAGGCTGATTTGGTTTATAACGTAAGTCAGCTCCAGTGTTTCTCTCTTCAGGTTTTGTCTACAGGCCTGTCTGTTGGTGGCAATCAGGTAATAAAGTCTCCCAGGATCAGTGAGTGAGGGTCAATGCGTGATTTAGGCTGTTCTTCCTAACTTGATGGCCTTTGTGTCTAGAGTACAGATGTTAAGAATTGCGATGTTTTGTTCTGTTTTTTTGGTAGACATTTCTTTGAAGAGTATGTAATATCTTAACCAGAACTACAGAATTTTAAATCAAGATAGCAAACAGCCCTGATAGATTCTTCATTCTTCTCTCTGAAACCTCACAAGCCAGGCCTCCATCTTCCTCATTGCCCTCCACATTCTTATCTTCCAAGTTCCTACAGAACATCCCACCGAGATTTCAACCTTCACTGACTTCTCTAGACTGAGTTCCAAAGTCCTTCCACATCCTTCCAAACACGTGGTCAGGTCTGTCACATGTCATTATTGATGGAAGTCAGGACACGAACTCAAAGAACAGAACGCTGGAGTCAGGAGCTTATGCACAGGCCACGGATGGGTGCTCCTTAGTGCCTTGCTCCCTGTGGCGTGGTCAGCCGCTTTCTCACACAACACAACTCGGAAAGACACCACCCACCATGGGCCGGGCCCTCCTCCACAGCAGGATCTCATGGAGGAGTTCCATGAACTGAGTCTCATTTCCCCCTAATGACCATGATCTGTGTCAAGTTGACCATGAAAACAGCCAGTTCACCAGGACAGGACAGGCAGGAGTAAAGCCATCATTCCTGGCCAACCACATGCAAGCCCAGATGCTTTGAGAGTCCTTGGGGGGCTAAACGTGTGAAAAGGAAAGAATATTGGCTTTAAGTCATTACATAATCCAAAATAAGGACTTCAGGTTTTGAGTGAGTCTTGGGTTACTCCATTTGACCACCTTGAATGCCTCCAGTGTTTCCCAGCTACAGGTGGTATAGGTGGGATTCGGGACCATTCCGGGTCCCCTGGTGTGTTTGCACTGTTATTAGGGCACATTTCCAGGTGCAGATCCACTTCAGAAGGAAGCAGTGTTCATTGCTCTGTCCCCAGCTGTCAGGCAAGTTTCTTGGTCATGAGGAAAGTGTAAATCTAGAACACCAACCTTGCCTCTTGTCAAAAGGCTCTTGCTATGGCTGTCCAAGAATATGTTTCTCCTCCAGAATGCTGTGGGGGACTACTCTGCTCTGCTGGTATTCACAGAGAGGCGCCTAACCACTAATTTCTAATCAGGGCCATTAAAGCGAATTATAAATTAACAGTCTGCAGCTTCTTCTTCTCACTAACAGGAAGGAAATTCGGGGGGGAGGGAACACTGAACTAATATTTTTAACTATATCTAAATAAATGGAATGAAACATATGGGAAACAGGTACATTAAAAAAGTATTTACTGAAAATGAATGAAATACAGGCTACCCTGAAAGGCTACCAATTTGGAATTGAAGGAATAACTGAGGGTTTGGAATCAGGGTACCTGGAAGGGACTGTTGCGTGGAAAATAAAGATGGAAAGTGATTAAATTGTATTTTTATTAAAAAGATAGTAGAAAATTGAAATAAATAAAAACTAAGTTATAGAAGTTCGTAAAATTAAAACACAAGCTTAGATTACGGAATAGTAGAAAAGGAAGGCACACACAGCTGGAGAGGGAGCAGTAAGGAGATCCTAAATGCACCTTGTCTAGCAAGGCTACAAACTGCCTATGTAAAACAATTTGCAACAAGAAAAGATACATGGAAACCATCATTATGTTATAAACCTGCTTTATTTAGCAACATGAAGAAAGCAAAGAGCAGAGGAGACATTACAGGACACAGACTCTGTTCAGCACAGGACTATTGACCTGTGCTACATAGTTACTGCCAGGAAGGTGCATGATGGTGAAAGATGGCATTTCTCAGGCCACTGGACACTGAAGGGGAGCTCCTCTGGGTGTGAGCAGGACCCAGACAAAGACTTCCAGAGGGAAAGGGACAGAGATACCCTTTCCCAGGCAGCCTCAGAGGCAGAGCTGGGAGGCAGGAGCCCGGTGACCTAAGACAACTGGAAGCAGCTCATGTGAGTGAGCAAGGACCTGAATCAGAGGATGGCAATGAGAAGAGGAACAGAGGGGACCTGAGGGGAGCAGAGAGAGGAGCAGCAGGGCTCAGCCTCCTCAGCCCAGCCAGAGAGCAGAGCTGGGAGACCAGCAGGAATAGCACCTGAGCACAGGGCTCTAGGCAGGGATCTGGGGTGAGGGGCTTCAGTGCCTGTAGCTCTTCCTGCTGGACGAGGTGGTGGTGTACTTGATGGTGGAGGAGCTGCCACCCGAGGAGCTGAGGCCACGGCTGACGCCACTGCCAGAACTGAAGCCACCTCCAAGGCCTTGGCTGCTGCTGTAGGAGTAGCTGCTGCCTCCTCCCAGGCCTAAGCTGCTGCTGGCGCCTCCTGCACTGCCATAGCCGCTGGACACAGTGGACTGCACCACAGCTGTGAGAGGGGAGACGGCAGACATGGTGAGCTCAGTGTGTCAGGCTGAGGCAGTGCCACGGGCAGGGGAGGGGAGGCGGGCAAGCGGGGGACTTACAGATGTTGACTGGTCCAACGCCTTCACCATTCAACCTAGGAGGGAACACAGCAGGTGAGAATCTGGAGCCATCGCCTCAGTCTGCATGGGGACCCTCATTCTGGTGACACTTCCCGGGAAGTCCCCTGCCAAGGATTTCTGAAGGGAGCCACTGTGGCCCAGCTAGTCCTCCCTCCCCTGGAGCCCAGAGCCTGGGCCCTTGGAGGTATCCCCAGGACACTGTCACCCACCTGCACTCCTCCCCCTCCAGCAGCTTCCTGTAGGTGGCGATCTCCACATCCAGGGCCAGCTTGACATTCATGAGCTCCTGGTACTCCTTCAGCAGCCTAGCCATGTCCTGCTTGGCCTTCTGCAGCGCGTCCTCCAGCCCTTCCAGCTTGCCCCTGGCATCCTTGAGGGCCATCTCCCCACGCTGCTCGGCATCAGCAATGGCAGCCTGCAGGCTGGCGCACTGGGCAGAGAGAACAAGAAAAACTGTCTTCCGGTGTGTTTCTCGGGAGAGGGGGAGCCCCAGGTCTTTGTTTGGAGGGTTCCTCTGTTCTAGAAGACAGGAAACAGTGGGCACCAGGCTCTGAGTTTCTCCCTCTCTCCTACCTGCTTCTTCACGTGGTCGATCTCAGATCTCAGCCTCTGGATCATGCGGTTGATCTCAGCGATCTCCTGCTTGGTGGAGCGCAGGTCGTCCCCGTGCCTGCCTGCTGTGACCTGCAGCTCTTCATACTGCAGGTCAGTGGAGAGAGGACATGCGTGTGAGATTTCACACCAGAAGAAAACCCACCTCTGCGTGCCATGCACTATAGTGGATATGAAGGAGAATTGTGGGAGACCAGAGACCACACAGTTCTCTGTGGTGACCCACAATGCTCTCTGTTATCTCATGAGGACCCATGTTCAGATGACAGCTCAAGCAAAGAGAGCATGGGCGCCATTCATGGCAACTCTGCTTCTCCCTCTGGGTTCTTTGCTCTGAGACTAGAACCTAATTCTATAGCACCAGCTCACCGCACCCTTGCTGTGAGAGCACCCCAGCTTCTTCTGGGTAGACCTCTATCATCCAGTGGAGTCAGAGATCCATGGAGTTCTGG
>NW_026590400.1:0-4591 GCF_907164565.1 Psammomys obesus
TATGATGCAGTTTTTTAGTGTACTAAATGAGCAAAAGATATGAATACTAAATTCCCTTTATTTACACTGAATCTACAGCATTATATAAGATAGAAGAGAACATACAAAAATAATAGAATTAGCTGGGTGTAGAGGCACACGTCTTTAATCTTAGCAATCAGGAAGCAGAGGCGGGTGAATCTTTGTGAATTTGGGGCCAGCCTGGTCTACAAAATACATTCCAGGACATCCAGAGCTACATAAAGAGCTACATAGTGAGACCCTGTCTGAAAAAAATGTAAGATATTATTGCAATGAATGTTGTAACTATTATAAAATTATTTCAAATTAAACATAAAAATAAAACCCCACAAAATCAGATTTACTTTAAAGTTCTGAAAAAGGTTGTGCAGCTGCAGATCATTCATCAGAACAGTAAATTCTGATGTCACCACTGTTACATCTCAGGTTAACATTTTTACACTATTATAATCTTTCTTCTATAAAAGACCACGATTCTGATTCAACCTCATCCAAGATCATTTACTCTTAGATTTAAATCCATATTTTCACATAAAGACTAACTTGTCCTGTCTCTATTTCTCCCGGAGTATTCCATGGCCTTACCCCTAATAGCGATGTAGTTGAATATTCAAGAATTGTCCTCATCTTGACCAAGAATCCCTCACAGCAGGAATCATGGTCACTGTGGCATCTGCTTGAGGCTGATCTTAGGAAGTATGTGTCAATGTGCCCAACTGTCCATATGTCCCACCATTTTTTTTTCATTAATCTTAGCAGCAAACTGATTGTAACACTACTCTATCTGAAGATAAAAGAATTGCTTTGTTATATAAATTGTGTATAGCATTTAAAACCATCAGGATGAAGAGAGGTTGTCATTCTAAGTAACTGCTTTTAAATTTATTTCATATGAGTATGTAAATATTATTACAATGAGAATCATAAATTAAAATCTTATTTGAAACTCTTTTTACATTAAATTGTGTAAGTCTATCATATTTTATTTAAGATTATTAACTACAAATGAAATATAATTGTGTAGCTATGAAAATTTTTTCCATCACTCTCTAGGAAATGTATTCTCTTCAGATTACTGATCCCTCTTTTCTCTCTTTATTGTTCTGTTGAGTCACCTTAACAGTTCAAATTTACTTATCTTACTACTTTTAAAATGCATGGAAATGAGCTTTTCTGTTTCCTCTTGTCTACTACTTAAAAGATTCTCAAAACTTCTCTTTTCATGTCTTTGTGATTCAGCTCATTTTAAGAAGAGATAAGCCAAGTCTGTTATAACTGAAGTGCTTCAATGCCTCAATTTAGTTTTTCACAGTTCAGAGACATAAACTTAATGCTTAGGGAAATGTAGGTAGATATAAATCATAACAATTCACTTTGTGAATTAAGTCACTTAGAAACTAAAAGTTCTTCCTCTCTGTACAAGAGTTACTATGGAAGTAGGATTTTTATAGTTATTAATATTGCATAGAGTTTGGCAGCATTTTAATCTACTCTGACCTTATATCGTCATCCTTCGAACAACCTCAAAGTTGTGTAAACATCAGAATCGTGTGTGTACTAATATGTAAATGAAGATATATTAGACAAAAAGCAAAAAAACAAGTAAAGTATTATTTGAGAGATATTAGAAAAAAACTTGATGCCTTTCTTAACTGTTTTAAAAATGAAGTTAAAAATATGTTTAATAAGAAAACACATGCTCAGAGTGAAGAAAGGGAATTAACTATCAGGGAAGCTCAATGAAGAAGTGAAAGAAGGAAAGGAGGGAAAGAGGGAGAGAGGGAGGAAAGGGGGAAGGAAGGAATTAGAGAAGGAAGAGATTTATATTGCAACTGTTATTCATTGGACACTTGAACAGTTCTTACTTTCAGGTGTTATTTTCTTGACTCCTTGAGTAACATTTTATTCACTGCTTTATGCCCTGATTTTGGCGATAAAATCCCCATTAAAAGCACTAGAGTGTAAATAACTTTCTCAAGAACACATTAGTTAACTTAAGTGAGTATTTGCATAAAATGCAATAAACTGACTACAAACCCAAAATTTAAAGTGTTTCAGAATCACAATTTAAAATCATCTCTGAAAATGCAATATATGACTTAGGAGTCTCACCATGTGAAAATGTGAAAAAAGCTCCTTTCTATTCTTTAGAGAGCAGTCCTTTCAATGTTGTCCAAACTGCTATGATCACAGCCAATTCTTTCTCTCACATTTAAAACAGAAGAACCCCTGTCTGTGAAGCTAGAGGATTTTAAAATAATAAGTGTTAAAATGTTCTCTTGTGCTATCTTCAATGTGGTTTAAACATAAAGAAAAAACAAGAAACTAAAATTCTTTTGTAATTGGCAGTGGAATTTAAAGTAGGTTAGGCTATAGATCTGTGAGGCTGATTCTTAGTTCCCCAAAGGTTTGGACAATTTCAGGCCCCAGGAGTTTCAGAGACATTTGTTTGTGCACTTTTGTAATTGCCTGAGTGTTTATGATACTTCAACCACAAGTTAAATTTCTAAATAGTTAGTGGAAACTAGAAACTTTCTTCTGACTATTTACCTGAAGGAAATGATCTCTCTTTAAAAAAAAATACATTATTATTTTTATTATTTACAATTTATTCAATTTGTAACATGATTGTAGCTCCCTACCTCATTTTCTCCAGCCCCGTCCTTCTTCTTTCTTCCTCCTCTGTTCCTCTCCCCTAGTCCACTGATAGAGGAGGACCACCTCTGTTGTTTAATCCAAACCCATTAGGTCCCATCAGGACTGCCTGGATCTTCTTCCTCTGTGGGCTGGCTAGGTTGCCCCATCAGGGTGAAGTAAAGGAGGAGGAGGAGGAAACAGTTCTTGTCAGAGACTATCTCTTCTCCAACAACTAGCAGACTCAAATGGAGACTGAGCTCTTGACTGGCTACATCTAAGCAGGGGGTCTAGGACCTCTCTATGCATGGTATTGGTTGATGCATGAATCTCTACAGTGACCCCTGGGCCCAGATTTTTTGGCTTTGTTGGTCTTTTTGTGAGGCTGCTGTCCCCTCCGGGTCCTTCTATCTCCCCCTTCTTTCATAAGACTCCCTGGGTTCTGTCCAAATTTTGGTGTGAGTCTCCACATCTGCTTCTATCCTCTGCTGGGTGGAGTCTTTTAGAGGGCATCTGTGGTAGGCTCCCATCCTGTTACCTCCCTTATACTGCTTCCGATGTCTTTTCTGCTTTCCCTTCTGAATGAGAATTAAGCATATTCCCTAGGATGCTCCTCATGATTTAGCTTCCTTAGGTCTCTAGATTTTAGTATGTTTATTCTATATTATATGGCTAATACTCACTTATGCGTGTCTTTCTGCTTCTGGGTTACCTCACTGTTGTAGTAAGTAATAAATAAATGAGATGTTGGGCTATAAAATATTTATTATTAGTCCTATTATTATCACGGTAGTATTATTCAACCAGCTTTCACACATAATAAGACACAGACACCCATTAGATTTTATAATTCCCTTATTAACCTTGGGCCAGGCAGATGTTTCACTTACACTATCTCAATAAACTCACCAGTCATTTCTCAGCCCCCATCCAATGCCATCCATCTTAATCCTCCTCATCTGGTCTACCTTTCATGCCTAATCACATGGTACATGTTTATATTCTTTATCTGGGCCTTATCATGCTATTATTGGAGTCCTTCCTTCCAGACCATATGGTTTCTTCTCCACACTAACACATTGTGGAATCCTCCTTCATCCTATCTAGAAAGATAGGATGATTTCCATGATTCCCACAATTACCTGCCTTCCAAAGCCCAGTAACATTATTCACGCCTACCCCATTCTGCCCTGACCAGGTATATGCTATTAAATCAAACAATCAGATATGTCTTAGGCAGGCTTACAAAACAAAAATAGGTGTAACCAGATCTTAAGGGCCAGTAAAATGCATCAGACCAACCTCTAATACTACACTCAGGATGATATTTTCTAGTCCCATACATTTGCCTGCAAATTTCATGATTTCCTTGTTTTAAATTGCTGAGTAAATATTCCATTGCATAACTGTATCACAATTTCTACATCCATTCTTCAGGATGAGGGACATCTAGGTTGTTTCCAGGTTTTTGTCTCTATGAATAAAGCTGCTGTGTACATAACTGAGTAATTGTCATTGTTGTATGGCTGAGCATATTTTGAGTAAGATCTTGAGGTAGCGCTATTCCCAGTTTTCTGAAAAAGCACTACATTGATTTCCAAAGCAGATGTACAAGTGTACATTCCCACCAGCAATGGAGGAGGGTTGCCTTTTAACCACATCTTCTCCAGAATGTGTTGTCAAATTCTGTATTTGATCTTAGCCATTCAGATGGGTGTGAGATGGTATTTTCAGAGTCATTTTGTTTTGCATTTCCAAACATTTCATTTTTTTTATTTTTTCCTTTTTTCTCATTTTTATTATCATTTATTACAATTTATTTAATTAGTATCCTGGCTGTGGCCCCCTCTGTCATCTCCTTCCAACCCACCCTCCTTCCCTCCTCTCCCTAGTTCACTGATAAGGGAGGTCCTCCTCCCCTTCTATCTGACCCTAA
>NW_026590400.1:4601-7639 GCF_907164565.1 Psammomys obesus
GTGATGATCCTGTAGGTTTTCTCTTTCAGTTTGTTTATATGGTGGATTACATTGATGGATTTCTGTATATTGAACCACCCTGCATGCCTGGGATGAAAGCCTACTTGGTCATGTTGGATAATATCATTAATTGTTCTTGGATTTGGTTTGCGAGTATTTTATTGAATATTTTTTGCATCAATGTTTATAATGGAGATTGGTCTGAAATTCTCTTTTGTTTTTTGTTGGGTCTGTGTGTACTTTAGGTGACTGTGGCCTCATAGAATGAAGTTGGTAATGTTTTATCTTTTTCTATTTTGTGAAATTGTTTGAATAGAATTGCATAGAATTCTTTGAAGTTGTGGTAGAATTCTGTGCTGAAACCATCTGGCCCCGGGCTGTTTTAAGAACAGCTTCTATTTCTTTGGGGGATATAGGACTATTCAAATTATTCCTGGATTTTGATTCAAATTTGGTAAATTGTCCATTTCATTTAGATTTTCAAGTTTTGTGGCATATAGGCTTTTGAAGTAGGACCTGATGATTCTTTGGCTTTCTTCAGTGTCTGCCATTATGTCCCCCTTTTCATTTCTGAGTATTTTGTTGGTTATTGAATTGTTTTCTTTGTTTCTAATTTATTGATTTAAGCTGGAAGTTTGATTATTTCCAGCCATCTACTTACCTTGAGTGTGTCTGTCTCTCTGTTTCTTTGTTTTTCTAGTGTTTTCAGGTGTGCCATTAAGTTGCTTGCATGAGATGTCTTGAATTCCTTCATGAATGCCCTTAATGCTGAGAACTTTCCTCTTAGCACTACTTTCATTGTGTCTGATAAGTTTGGGTAAGTTGTGCCTTAATTTTCATTGAATTTTAGGAAGTCTTTAATTTTTTTCTTTATTTCTTCCCTGACCCAGTGGGCATTGACTAGAGTGTTGTTCAGTTTACATGCATGTGTGAGCTTTTTGATATTTTTTTATTGTTAAGATCTAGTTTTAGACAACTGATATGATACAAGAAATTATTTCAATTTTCCTATATCAGTTGATGCTTGATATGGTCAATCTGTCAATTGAAGCTTCTGTGAGGTGCTGATAAGGTATACTCTTTTGTATTGGGTGAAAAGTTCTGTAGCCATCTATTTGGTCCATTTGATTTTAGATCTCTGTAAGTGTCATTAGTTCTCTGTTTAGCTTCTGTCTCAATGATGTGTTCCTTTTTGAGAGTGGGGTGTTGAAATCTCCCACTATTAATGTGTTGGGGTCAATATGTGTTTTAAACTTTAATAATGTTCTTCTACAAATGAAAGTGTCCTTGTATTTGGGGCATAGATGGTCAGGATTTTGATGTCCTCATAGTGGATTTTCCTTTGATGAGAATGAAGTGTTCTTCCCCATCTCTTTTGATTAATTTTGGTTGGAAGTCTATTTTATTAGATATTTTGTTTGCTACTCCAGTTTTCTTCTTGGGTCCATTTGTTTGGAAAACTTTTTGTAGCCCTTTATTCTGAGGTAGTGTCTAGCTGTGCTGCAGCAGTGTGTTCATTGATTGCAGCTGAATGTTGGATACTATTTCCATAACCATTCTGTTAGTCTGTGTCTTTTTATTGGAAAGTTAAGTCTATTGATATTGATAGATATTAGTGACCAATGATTCTTATTTCCTTTTCTTGTAGAGTTTCTGGTGATTGTGGGTTTGTGTGATTTTTTCTCTTGCTTTTTTGTTGTGAAGTTATCTTTTTCCTGTGTTTTCTTGGTTGTAGTTTACCTCATAGCTTCTAGTATCTTCTGTAGGTCTTCTTTGCTGTGTATATATTCTTTAAATGCAGTTATGCTATGGAATATTTTGTTTTCTCCATCTATGGTGACTGAAAGTTTCTCTGGGTATAGAAGTCTGGCTTGGTATCTGTGGTCTTGTAATGTCTGCATGATATTTTCCCAGGCCCTTCTGGGTTTCATAGTCTGTGTTGAGAAGTCTTGTGTGACCTGATGGGTCTGCCTTTATATTTTACTTAGTCTTTTACCTTTTCCACTTCTAATATTTTTTCTATGTTTTGCTGATTTAGTGTTTTGATTATTATGTGGTAGCAGGAATTTTTGTTTTAGTCTATTTGGTGTTCTGAAAGCATGTTTTTATGTTTAACAGCATCTCTTTCTTATGGTTGGAATAATTTTCATCTATGATTTTCTTGAAAATATTTCCTGGGCCTTGAATCCTGGAATCTTCTTTTTTGTCTATTCTTATTATGCTTAAATTTTGTCATTTCATGGTGTCTTTGATTTCTTGTATGTTTTTGTCAGAAACTTTTCTGGTTTTATGTGTTCTTTGAGAGATCTTTTGATTTCTACAATTTTATCTTCAGTGCCTGAGATTCTCTCCTCCATCTCTTGTTTTCTGTTGGTGATGCTTTGTAGTTCCTGATCTCTTCCCTGAGTTCTCCATCTCCAGGGTTTTCTCAGTGTAACTGGATGACTACATATAGAAAAATATAAATATATCCATATTTATCACCCTGCTCAAAACTAAAGTCAAAGTAGATCAAAGACCTCAACATAAAACCAGACACACTAAACCTGTTAGAAGAAAAATTAGGAAAGAGCCTTGAACTCTTTGGCACAGGAGACAACTTCCTGAACAGAATACCAAGAACACAGGCTCTAAGATCAACAATAAATAAATGGTACCTCATGAAATTGAAAAGCTTCTGTAAAGCAAAGGATACGCTTGTGTTTTCTTTATTGATTCTAATTCCATTTTCATGTCATGAATGGTTTTATTCATGTCTTCAACTTATTGTTTGTGAATTCCTGTTTGTCCATGATGGCCTCTATTTTTTGTTTGTTTCCTGTTTATGTGTCTCTAATAACTGTATAACCATAGACTTAACATAATTTTCCTGTGTTTCTGCTGTATTAGAATGCCAATTGATTTGGGGATGGGGAGGATTCTGGTAAAGGCATGATATCCTGGATTTTGTTGATTTTATTCTTACTCTGCTAACTAGTTATCTGTTTGTCCATAGCCTTGACTGTTTGTTCCTGGAGACTGTACTGCAGACTGGGTCC
>NW_026590400.1:7649-8108 GCF_907164565.1 Psammomys obesus
ATGTCTGGCTGCTAGAGCAAAGGGTTCCTGGACCTTGGTTTCTGCACTCTCTAGGCTGTTCAGAAAATTCCAGGGTTTCACAGTTTGTGATTCCTGTACGTGGTATATGGCCAGGTAGGGCCTGTATTTTAGTGACCCCAAATCACAGGATGTCCCTTCTAGTCCTAGGAAGCTCCATGGTTGATGTTCTGGATCCAGGAGCCTGTCCACTCAGTTGGTTTCAAAGTCCTATCCTTTGCCCCTCAGATACAGTGCACTCTGGTCATCGCCATTATGGAACTCATGATGTCTCTTTTCAAACTTTATTGTCAAAGACTTTTCAGTGAAGAGTTGGTATTCATTAGTGTCTCCCCTATCCATAATGCAGTGTTGAAACAGCAAATTTTATGCCAATGGTGTGCAGTTTTAAAAGGTGTTGTTTGTTCATAATTACAATGGCCTTGTCATATACAGAAGACA